>NC_080572.1:110725482-111029093 GCF_030247185.1 Malaya genurostris
TATGATAATTTAATGATTATTTTACGGCAAGTAATTTGCATAGTAATGAGTTTGTGGGCAGAGCACAAGATCTCTCTATCGTCATCACTTATATTATTAGAAAAATGTATAATGCTCAGGACTTCGTTCTATATCGATAGAGATTATGCATCGTGATTAGATTCTCCACCGAAAGGATGGCTTCAAATTTGGAAAGGGTAATGTATGTAACATCTGCACAAAATATACGAGCCATAGCGTAGAGTAAATTTAATTTTAATCGCTAGTTCATATCTGATTCTTAGACTCGATGGTTGAATAAATTATACGGTAGTGGGTCATAAGTTTAGATTTTTGATGGATTTTTTGAATGAAATTTAACGCATCACGGATGACATTCTGCGATGTGCCACTGCTGTTGGTTTCCATCTGGATCCTTCGGCTCATGAATTAACGAATAATTAGAGCGAAAAGCTTCGGGAATCGGCGTAGTCGAAGTGGGCTTGTATGGCTTTCTACTAACAAGACCTACAAATTAGAGTAGTTTTGATCTCAGTCTGAATGATTTTATGCTTTTTTTTCGCGTCGTCTCCTTAAACTAATTCCAAAGTTATTATTGTTGTAGCTTCTGTTTGTAAACAAAATCCGTTTTATTGATAGAAACTCATACATTTCCTTATATATTAATCTAATTTTGTTACCAACATTTTGACGTTTTGACATCTGAGCAATTCCAAAAAAAGATGAGCAAGTCATCAGAATTCACATACTCCGATTCGGATGAAATTGAATTTCAAGGAGTTCAGAGAATTCAGTAATTCTAAAGCTTCTAGGCTTCTATAATTCATTTATCGTATTTCCCAGTATTTTGAAGATTTTTACTGTCTGAAAGCACTCTACTGTAGCGTGATACGCTTGACTCTAGAGTATGCGTCTGTCGTTTGGCCACCTTTTTACCTTCGAGACATTCAACGCCTAGAATCAATCCAACCCAAATTCGTCCACTTTGCACTTCGTCGTCTTCCGTGGAGAGACCCATTAAACCTTCTGAGCTACGAAGATCGTTGCTAGATTTGCTCTCTGTTCGATGTGACGTCTGTAAGGTCATTTCTGTCGCTGATTTACTACAAGCTCGTAAAGACTGTTCAGATCGTCTACAATTAGTACACTTAGATACTCATCACCGTACTCGTACTTCGTTTCCACCCATTTCTTAGAATATCTTCATCTAGAACTAACTACAGTTATTACGAACATTTGACTAGTATGTTCCGCCTATTTGATAATTGCTCCAATGTATTTGAGCTTCATAATTCTCGTAATGTTCTAAAAACGCTGTTTCTCAGTTATCTATCTCGATAGGCTCTAGAAACTAGCATATTTAGTATTTTTTTTTATAAAATTTTTTTTTATTCAGGCCAATTTGCGTACAAGCTTTACGTGGCCGAATGAGCCATGTTTTTATTAGATAAAATAATTTTTTACTGTTGGATCTCGTTGTCACCTTTTTTCTAGGGGGAGAGGAGCTTCCATTTTTATCTTGCGATGAGTGAGAGGCACTTTGTTCGTGGCTCGTCTCGTCCTCCATTGCCGCATCGGTGGTATCGTTGTTGGTTTCCGTTTTTTCTTCATTTTCCTTGTAATTCGCATTCTTGAGCTCGTTGCTAGTTACTTTAGATGCGCTTTGTTGTACATTGGTTGCAGTTGCTGGTTGGTTTGATGGTGAAACATGAGTACTGCGCTCACTAGTTTTCGATGTTGAATGGTTGAATTTGTCTTTGGTTGAAGATGTCTTTTTTGCAGTTTCAGTGCAAGGTTTACCGTAGTATGCAGCTTGTTTACAAAATTGACATGTAACCAGCTGATTTTCATAGGTAATCAACGTTTTACACGGACGTGTCCCACCTTGACCACAAATGATGAAAGATGGAATTGCCTTACGTAGTTGCATACGTACCACTCGCACGCCATTCCGGATACCCGAAAAAAAATTTCGCCATACTTCCCTTTCGATGGAAAGAACTTCACCGTACTGCGACATACTTTCCCGAACATACCCATCGCTGGTGTGCGGGGGATGGTCATGCACGCGTACTTCTGTGGCATTGTCCACCATGTACAGAGAGATTTTATATTTAACATTGTCATGATCAATACTGTGCACCCCGTTATTAACCAAAGCAGATGCAATTGCATCTTTTTCACGTTTGAACATAATGTACACACAGTTAGACGCCTTGTTCAATTGAATCTCGCTTACATCAGTAACGTTTAGATGCATTCGTTCCTTAAGCAAGATTTCAATTTCGGTTTCTGCTGGTCTAGCTTTGCAGCGCTTGAAATCTTTACAAATTGAATTTGGCCTTGTAGGCCAAGTTTCAGGCTTTGTTAAATCGTAATTGCCCATTTCGTACACTCTATTGTTCACTACACTGTATTGTCTTTGTTTCTATCGTCTCGACCGTAAGCAATTGTCGACTGTGTTTGATGAGATGCGAGCACGAACTGAGCATATGTCTGTATAAAATGTTCAAAACGACGTATGTAACATTGAGATATTCTCTTTGTTTACTTTCTCTTTCGATAATTGCGAAATATTCCTGCTTTTTTTGGTAATTTCTCCAGAGCAGATTAAAAGATGATAGCTTTATTTATTATTATCGGTAAATAATTGGATAGAAGGATTGCTAAGAGTGCCGTAATAATCAAAAGAGAAAGTAAACAAAGAGAATCTCTCATTGTTACATACGTCGTTTTGAACATTTTATACAGATTTAGTATATTTAGTATTAGTTTTTTCTTATCACTGTATTTTCCGTAGCGGCTGAATGACTAGCAGGTATGTGCTAATATTACTCAATCGATACACGGACGCTCATTGCCATCCAGTGATTCTCGGTTCAAATCCCAGTCGTTTCTAATCATTTTTATTGTTTATTTCATTGATTTTCTTACCATGTGTCTTTCGAATCGCATGAAAAATTCTGTTTTATGATTGGTTGAGTTTTGTTACAGCCGATTCAAAGGAATTTTACAGGTTTCTTTCTAACTGTGTAGCAAATAAGAAATTTCCTGCACAGTGTTTAAAACACTCATTTAGTTGCATGTCGCTGCCAGGAACAACGACTAGCATAAGTGATAGAACGCTATAATAGTGCCGCAGCACGCTGCTAAGTAAAAGACGAAGCAGTCGTGCATAATGTTTCTAATTGGAAAATCAAATAGTTTTAAGGCAACCGATGTGGATAAATAGGTTGGGAGCCTCTGGGAGTTGACGATGATGATATAATGCTTACCGCCCGGATAACGGGTACCCCAGCAAGCGGCTAGGAACATCAGAATCACATTAAAATCATCACCACCGAGGTTCTACTTTGGTATTATTCCATCACGGAGGTTGAACCACTTGTTTATCCCACCAGGCAAAATGAAACGTCTACTGATACAACTGTTATCCTTCCATTCACCATCAAATCCAATTGCTGCTACAGTTTTTCGACGAGTACAGAGAGGTGGAGTGAGATAGTTAGAGAGAGAGCGAGTAGGGTAAGCCTTTTTGTGGCAATTGTTCAGTTTAATGGATTTGGAAATTTTTGCGAGATAGCATCCTTGATCATTGAACGAACAGGGTTTTTGTACAAATTTACGGTTGATCATATTTTCACTCTTGCCTTGGCCGAACATTCGCCCAAACACTCTAACAATTCACGAAGCATATATCATTCGTAGCTATCATCACCAGCCGTTCAGAGCGTCGAGTGCGATGTCAACAAGAAGCTAGAAATGCCTATGTTCGTACAACTGTCTATCTGTTTCCATCTGTATCGCATTCAGTTAATGCTGAAAGCTTTTGATCAGTTGCTTTTTGCCTTTCTCGTTCCATGCATACTGGTGCGTCTGGAATGTACGCCCAAGGAATGGATTAAATAGAACATTTGGCACAACAAGGCTGTAGATTCTGCTGGCGGTTGCTAGCATTCGACTGCAGGAAGAATGCAGACTGCTTTCAAAATTAGGATTTGTAATAGCACTTCCAGCTCAAGTAATATACGATTTTCAAATTTATTGAGTTTTGCTGTCGGTAATTTTAGTATGGATTGTTCGTTGGCCAAATTTGAAACCATTTGGAAGAAATTAGAACATCAATTGTAATAAATATCTTGGAATTTCGGAATACCTAACACGTCGGTCAAAAAGAAAGGGATCTGACAAAATAACGTCGTTGGAACAATTTCATTCCTCATTGCAGAGGAATATAATTATTCCAACGGCGATCCAACATTTTTACTCCGCGATTTCTTCTTAGAACGAAAGAACGCTTCAGTCTCATCATTCAATGCAAATCTCTTTCCAGCTAACTTCCTTTTTTGATTCTGAGAACAAAAAAGAGTCGCAGAGAGCTTGCAAATATGGTGGATGCGGTAGCAATTCGAATTTCAATTCATGGAATTCTGTTATTGTATCGATAAGTTGTTTTGGATCAGCTGTGAGAAAACGCGGCAATAACTTTGCATATAATTTTGTTATATTCAAGTGCTCTAAAAATTGCGAATAAACTTTTTGGCCTTAGCCAACGAGTCTGCTTTTTCACTGCCCGGAATTGAACAATGCGATGGGAATTTTCCAATCACACAATATTACATGGTCTTGTACGTAAATTTTCGTGAACTGCTACACTAAGTGTAAAATCAGAGTTTTTTTTCGAAGTGTGTAGTATATTAATATCAGATTGGGTACACGGTACTTAACACACTTCATTCGATGCAAAGAATCTTCCCGTATATTGAATAGATGCTTTTGTAACATTTTGGCTTGTACTTTATATTATCGTTATATTTTATCTTTAACGTTTTCAAACGAAAAAATATACCCTTCTAATCAAGAACAGCAGGTGTATTTCGATTGAAATTTGTACCGCTGTGTCTTATTTCTGGTGTAATGGCCCTTCCAATTCTCATACAAATATAAACATGCAGACGAAAGTCTACATACCCAATTCCTTTTATATTTTCCTGAATTTAGAGGTTTTCGTTGTTGTGTTACCCGTAGGCTCGGAAACATACAAATTGAAAAGAAAACATGAACGTGCAGTTAAAAACTTGAAGTTCAACCTTATTTAAAAAGGATATAATTATCGTGCTAATCACTTACGTTCGGTCGTTATTGAAATTATGACGTGTATTACTTTTACAGCATGTGATTTTACTACATATTAATTGCCAGACGCCATGACGTGCTCTTTGATAATAGGTAAGCCTCGTAAACTAATTTTAAATACGAACATAAATAATTGTAACTGGAAGAAAAAAAATTAGAGGGTTGTATTCAAGACACGACCGAGCACAATAACATTAAAAATGAAACGTTTCTAGGGTCTTCATAATAAATACAAAAATAAAGATGATAATGATAATGATACACTAAACTTCACTACACTTCAAAGTTACTTGAAAGCTCAATTTGAGATACAAACAACCTAAAGATTTAAACCTGAACAAATGAAACTATTTTATTTTAAGATGATAATTTTAGAGCAACGTACAAACTTATTAATTTGATTTGATTTATATCGTTTATTTACCCCCAGTTTTAACCTAATAATGGGTGGACTTATTAATTTTATAAATAGTTAATCGATCCAAGAGAATGTTGTACCACTAATCTCAATAATGGTGTAATTTTATTAATCCTTCAAAATCGTCGATAATCGTCGGAAAGTGTCGGTAAATGATATGGTAACAATACGAGGAAGAAAACATATGAAACAGTCCGCATAAAATTAAGTTAAAAGTGTCCGAATCGATTGGTTGTTAAATTATAACAATCCATCAACAAATGACCGAGTTATTAACGTTCAAAATTATGACACAAAAAGGTTACGCGACTATTTTTGAAACTTTTAATTGACACCCGGCCCCATATAGTGAAGAGTAAGGCATTTTTAATGCCAAAAAACAATTACACTATTCTTATTTTTTCTGCGTATCCAGCAGAATATCATTTGGACGACTTAGCACAAAAGCTCTAAAGTGTTGCGTTGAACTTAATCACGCATGCAATGAATAGCAATGTGGAAAAATGCTTCATGAAACAGCATTTCGTAGAGCACGTTTCATAGCATGTTTCAGCTGGGAGTTTAGGAACTCGCGAAAGAGCACAGCAAAAATGCCTTTACGCTGAATCCTATGTCAAGTGAGCTTTGTTCCGGTATCGCGAAACCGGTTGTTCGTTGTTTCTGACAGAGTTTGCTGCCGGAAGTGGGCTCGCCGGTGTGTGTAATTATCAGCAAGCGAGCAGTTAGTGCACCTGGTAGCGAACGAAGAATTCGTATGAGTTTAAATTTCCCTACCGGTTCGTTCGTTGCTTCTGCCTTTGAGTTCCTGGTGATATGTTATTAGAAGGCATGACGCCTATGGCCATGTGTTTCGATCAGCAGGAGGGGCAATCGTTCGCATGTTGAAGAATTTGTTATTTTTTATGTTAGCTGTTCGCCGCTTTGCGGGAGGGTGACTAAATAGTTTCATAATGAAGGTACGTGCTTTGTGTGCTTTATGTCGTTTCGGTTCCTCAACTATTCAGCATGTTACCGATGAGTTGTAATATATGGTACAGTCGACTGTTCCATGTGGTATTATCGGAAGCGATCAGCAGTAGGAGGGACGCTCAGCCGTTTATTTGATTCCAGGAAGAATTTTTGATTAGGTGTGCTTCCTCATTTGAAAGTGTAATTATGTGGTGCGCGTGCCTTTTTTTATCTACAATTATCATGCTTCGTTGATCGCGCGTGACTTTCTAGTTAAGTTCACTTGTGCTATAAAATGATGTCATAGGGACGCTCCATTCAATGCATTTATTTGTTACAGAAATTTTCAACAGTTTTTTTTGGAATTCCGTTTTGAATTCAAGTTTCTCTATGTTCGACAGGAAGTAGATCGAAATGATAGTGTCCAAAAAACATTGATTACGTTGTAAAATATTAAACAAAAATGGATGACATCAGTATGCCGTAGTAAACGCTAATGAAAATCTCTTACACCCAAACCTCCATTTACGTAATAATCGGGACTACGTAAATCGAATTATGACGTGAAAAAAGTTTACGTTATTTGGAATTATCAACGTAAAAAAAGTTTTTCTTTTAATTTAAAAGATATTTTATTCAGGCCTATTTGCGTACAAGCTTTACGTGGCCGATTTAGCTGAGTTTTTAAATAAAAGTTTTTTTTTTTGTATTGGATCTCGTTGTCACCCTTTTTCTAGGGGGAGAGGAGCTTCCATTTTCCTACTGCGAGGATTGAGGGGCACTTCGTTCGTGGTTCGTCTCGTCATCCATTGCCGCATCGGTGGTATTGTTGTTGATTTCGTTGCTGGTTGCTGTAGATGCGCTTTGTTGTACATTGTTTGCAGTTGCTGGTTGGTTGGATAGTAAGCTGTTAACTGCAGCTGGTGTACTTTGTTCTATAGGGGATACGTTGGATGGTTTCGTTGAAGAGGATGCATCACTGTTGTTGGTGACTGTCACAGGTGTACTGGGGTTGCTTGGGGTTGATGTGAAGGAAGCACCGTTGTCCTTTGGTATAGTTGTCTCCTTGTCCGGTTTATCACATGGCTTACCGTAGTGAACAGCTTTTTGGCAATATTGACATGTGGCCATCTGATTGTCATAGGTAACAAGTGATTTGCACGGTATTCTTGTATCCTGACCGAATGTCACATAAGAAGGTATAGGCCTCCTCAAGGGCATGCGTAACAAACGTACGCCATATAGAATACCGGGGAAAAAATTCCTCCACTTTTCATCTTCGATAGAGAGAATCTCTCCGTATTGGGACATAGTTTTGCGAATATAAGAACCGTTGACGCTTGAGGGAAGATCATGCACACGCACTTCTATAGCACTATCTTCCATATATACTGGAATGTTGTACTTGATATTTTCATGCTCCACATAGTGCACATTATTATTGTCTTTAGCGAATTGAATTGCATCCAACTCTTTATAGAACTGGCTATAAACAACATTATTGGTCTTATTGAATTTGAGTAAATGCACACGTTTAATGTCAAGATGCATTTGCTCTTTAAGCAAACCTTCAAGTTCTCGTATCGAAGGTCGAATTTTGCACTGTCTGAAGTCAACAATAATTGTATTCTTTCGTACCGACGGTAGCTTCTGTTCGTTTGGTTCACTCATTTTCGAGGTCTATTGTTCACTACACAATACTGTACTTGGTTTCTTCTGTCCCCAACGTAAGCGGTTTTGTTTGTCGACTGACTTGGATGAGATGTAAACCCGAACTGGAAAAAAAAGTTTTCATTATCTTTATGTATTATTAAATATGTATAATAAATTGGATAGTTATGGAACGAAAATTATGAGTATTTACAGGAAAAGGATGTTCTAAGAAGCATCAATTTCCACGATGGCGACTTCCGGTTTATTGATATTCCTTGAAAACCCTTACAATATGTGTATTTTCGGTACGGATTTGATGAGTAGATGTCGGCAAAATATGTTTGAGGTGGTTCTGAATTCCAAGATAACGACTTCCGGATTATTGATGTTCCTACAACATGGGTATTTTTGGAACGGGTTTGATGAGTAGATGTCGGGAAATGATGTTTGGAGTGGTTCTCAATTTCAAGATGGCGACTTCCGGTCTATTGATATTCCTTGAAACCCCTTACAATATGGGTATTTTCCGAACGGATTTGATGAGTAGATGACAGAAAACGATGTTTGAGGTGGCTCTGAATTCCTAGTATTTGTAGTAAAAATTATTTATTTGAATAGATTCAAGTTTTGAACTACTGTTAAAACAGTTATTTTTGTTTTCGTTGACTGATTTCAATCCCTGAACTGTTGATTAGTTTCCCCATAATTTCATTCCGGTAAATCACAAAAAACTAATGAGTCAAACAATTAGATTTTAAAATGATTTTGGTGGCTTTTTCACAGACCTGAATTAGCAACTAACAGTTCCTCTTCATGTCGTTACACTCAAACATCGTTTTATTTATTTATTTCGTCAAGCAAATGTAGACTACATATAAATGGTTTACAATGTTTACTTAGATACTACGCATTTTTTCTACGACTAAGCTGGAATTTCATTTCATTTTTGGACATACCAAGGTCAAGATGTTCGCAATATTGATTGTAGTGGCGCATTATACGAATGATTGGGCTATATTTTGCATAATTTGTTCTAGTGTTTCTTTCTAAAAATAATTTCCTGGTTCGTAATTGACGGCTAGGTGTATAAAAATTCAGTTGCGATCATAAAGAAGGTGATTGAATGCGTTGAGAAATAATGTCGCTGATAAAATACAGCATTGCAAGGTCGCGGCGTTCTTTAAGTGTTTGAATATTGATGAGCATGCAGCGTGCTTCATATGATGGTAGAGGAAATGCTGTCCAGTTTATTTTACGAAGTGCATGTAAAAGAAATTGTTTTTGAATAGATTCGATGCGTTCTTCGTGAATAATATTATATGGATTCCATACTAGGCTGCAATATTCCAAAATAGGTCTGACATATGTAGTGTATAATAATTTAATTGTGTATGGGTCCTGAAAGTTATGATTGAAGCGTTTAATAAAGCCCAGCATGCTATTTGCTTTATTGATTATGGAATTGTAGTGTTCCACAAAAGTTAGCTTGGAGTCTAAGATTACGCCTAAATCTCTTACAATTTTACATTTTTCTACATGTTGATTTCCTAGATGTATGTTTGTAGATATAATTTCATTTTTCCTACTGAAAGTTATTGAGTTACATATTTTTACATTGAGTTGGAGTAGAATTTTGCAGCACCAAATGTGAAATAGATTGATTTCGTTCTGGAATATTACAGCGTCGTTGATATTTTTAATTTTCATTAAGAGTTTCATGTCGTCTGTATATATAAGCACTTTCAGATTTTTGAGTATGAAGGAAATGTCGTTTATAAGTAAAATGAAAAGGAGAGGCCCTAAGTGAGAACCCTGAGGTACGCCAGAAGTTACATTAATTCGTTCAGACAGAATATTTTGGAAGCGGACTACCTGTACACGATTCGTTAAGTATGATTTGAGCCATTCAAGAAGAGTATGTTTTATGCCATATTTTTATAGTTTGTGTAGAAGTAATAGTATGTCAATAGGGTCGAAGGCTTTGCTAAAGTCAGTGTAAAGAGTTTCTACGTAGTTGCCGGCGTCCATTGCATTCAGAGTGAATCTCATAAATTCTAAGAGATTTGTTGTAGTTAAGCGGCCTTTAAAAAACCATGTTGTTTGTTTGTTATTACATTTTTAAGTTGATGAAAAAGTTTTTCATTTAAAATTTTTTCAAATAATTTTGGAATGCATGCGATAATGGCTATTCCACGGTAGTTCCGAATGTTAGATCTTGCACCAGATTTAAATATTGGTACAAGAAAGGAAAATTTCCATGCTTTAGGATAAGTTCATTTATTAAGTGATAAGTTAAAAAGTAGTTGTAGTGGTAGTGTAAGTTCTTCAGCAAGATTTTTTAAGAATATTGGTGGTATACTGTCAGGTTCGGGCCCTTTTGAGGCGTCTAAGTTTTTCAGTGCTGTCGAAATGTCATGTTCTGATAGATAGTTTACAGAGATGGAGTTGGAAAATGCAGGTATGAAAGAGAAGTATTCACGATCACGGTCAGTTTCTGAATAAGATGTATATACTTCTTGAAAAAAATTGGCAAATTGATTGCAGATTTCTGTACTATTTTGCCCTACATGTTCGTCGAGGTGCATTTGAGATGGAAAATTGTTGCTTTTTAGTTTAGTTTTTGTGTAGTTAAAAAAGTTCTTAGGACAAGTCTTTATTTCGTTTTCCATTTTGCGGTTATTTTCTTCATGTGCTGTGTTTATGGCTATTTTGAGTTGATTGCATAGGTTTAAGTAATTTTGAAGATGAGCATCACTTTTTTCTTGCTTGTAAGTTTTGTGTGCTTTTTGTTTCCTATTTTTCAAATGTTTTAGTTGTGAATTGAACCATACAGGTAATTTGCTGTTATGATTTTTTCTTCTTCTTTTCATAGGCAAAGTTTCGGCTAATATTTTGTTTATAATGTGATAGAATTTGCTTACTTCGACGTCGACATTTCCTTCTGTACTCAGTATGTTCCGCCAATTTATTATACTTAGTCTACACTTGACTTCTTCAAAGTCAATTTTATTGTATTCCGGCACTTCCTCATATTCCAAGTCGTAGGGAAGGGATGCATTGTGTGTAAATAATGAATATTCAATTGCGGTGTGAAATGCTTCATTTTTCAATAATGGCAGGTTTGATGCATTCACACAAAAGTCTTCTGTGAAATTTGTGAAGAGAAGGTCTAAATATGCGTTTTGTTGATTTTTTACGGAGTTTACTTGATGTAGGCCAAAATTAGAAATTTTGTCGAAAAAGTAGTGCAATGTTTCGTTTTCTCCTACGACTGGAAGTAAGATTGATTCATTTTCAATGTCAGAAATGAAGTCCGCATTTCGTTGATTGAAGTCGCCAAAAATATGAAGCTTTACTTCAGGTTCCATATTCGAAATAATTGTGTCTAAAGATTGAAAGAATAATTCAAAAGAGAATTTGTTCGCATTTTCGGGTGGAAAGTAGACAGAGCAGTAAATATGTTCTTCTCCCAATATTGAGACTTTGGCCCATACATGCTCAAATTCTTTATATTTGGGAGTAATAATTTCTTCAGAAGTAAAGCAAGAGTTAATGGCTATGAGGACTCCACCTCCAGTTTTTTTCTGACAGAGAGATAAATTTCGGTCGTGCCGAAATACGTTAAAATTATTTCCAAATACTTCTTCACTTCTAACACTTTCATCCCAGCTGCTTTCAGTTCCAAGGATTATGTCGAAAGAGGAGGTTATTAAATTTTGATGAATTTCTTTCATTTTGGCCGGGCTTTTCATGCGGTTGAAATTTTGGCAATAGACCAAAATTTCAGTCACATTTTGTCTGTGAAGCGAAGAAATTTTTGAGAATTCTGAAATACTTTTCCCATAAGAGTCCAGGTCGGCCAACGCTTCCTTAGGTTTCATTCCATATTCCTGGTGCACTTCGATGAAGATTCGTAGGAGGTGGTCAGGTGTTGTTGGAAGGCCTTCTGATGCTAATAGCATTTTTATACTAGTTGGTGTCATATCCTCGATGCATACTGTAGGTTGTTGATTTTTCATGTATGACAAATACAGACGGACGACGTGCATTATTTTCGGGTCACGAAATCTTGCTTTTAAGAAGCGTTCGTCGCCATTTGCAGATTGTGAAATAAGACGTACAATGGGAGGACGCATTGGATCAATTTCGAATTGACTGTCTGTATTCATGTCCTGTGATATTGCAGACGTATTTATGTTCTATGATATTGCAGATGTGTTCACATAGTTAGTGTATGGTACAGCTTCGATGTCATTACTTCCTAAGACCGGAGTAGTGTTGTTTTGAATACTTCTTGTTCTTTTGTAAGGGTTGATTGTTTCGCCTTTTTGAAAATTTATGAATTTTGAGGCAATGTCTGCATCTGGATGCCCGGAGAATTGAACCCGTGCAGCTGCTAGTAAGTCCTTGTCCAAGGGTAAGGTATATTGTAATGACATATTATTATTATTAAACCAGTTTCAAAAATACCCTTATTATAAGGATTTTCAACGAATATCAATAAACCGGAAGTCGCCATCTTGAAATTCAGAACCATCTCGAACATCGTTTCTCAACATGTATTCATTAGACCCGTTCCAAAATACTCATATTATAAGAATTTTCAAGGAACATCAATAAACTTTTTATCACCTCAAACAACGTTTTCCGACATCTACTCATCAAACCTGTTCCGAAAATACCAATATTGTAGTAATTTCCCTGGAATATAAATGAGCCGGAAACGATTTTCATTGTATGCAAAAACCTCTTTTTACGATGTAAGTTCGTGAAAAATTTTTACGTTATTTGGAATTTTCAACGTAAAAAAAGATTACGTTATTTGGAATTTTTGTCATAAAAAGAGTCACTTGAAAAAACAACTAGTGAAAATTGGCCCGGAGGGCCAAGTGTCATATACCATTCGACTCAGTGCATCGAGTGGCTGATCCGATTTTGACAAACTTAGATTCAAATGAAAGGTCTGGTGGTCCCATACGGAATTCCTGAATTTCATGCGGATCCGACTTCCGGTTCCGGAGTTATAGGGTAAAGTGTGTTACATATTGTCCACCGTCACTTAAATCGGCGAAACAAAACACGTAAAAAAGTTTCTAAACTGGTCTCAAAACCACACAAATCGATAGTAACTATCAGTAGGCAAACAAACCGATTCCGGCTCTCCTGGCTCCCGGTATCCAGTTCCGGAAATTCCGGAAATAGTGGTCATATATACCAACATGGATCTCACTCACTTTTCTCAGCGATGGTTTGACCGATTTCCACAAACTTACATTCGAATGAAAGGTCTCGTGGTTCCATACGGAATTCCTGAATTTCATCCGGATCCGACTTTCGGTTCTGAAGTTATAGGGTAAAGTGTGTTCAATATTGTACACCGTAACTTAAAATATTGTCGGGTGCAACAAACATTTAAATCGTAATTTAGAGTGCGTACTAGTAGAGTTTGTGTGTTGTGTTAGCTAGTGGCCGTACGAACCGACTTTGATTATACCGGTTCTTGGGTTCCGGTGCCGGAAGTGCATATAATAGTGAACCCACTTCGTTTTCTTAAGGATGACTTACGCAATCAAAGCACTGTTTTATTCTGTATGTTATGCACAAACAATCTCTTGGTTTCTTTCAAAAATCGAAGAGACATTTTTTTAATAGAATACCACAATATTATATGTACATGAGAAAGGCATCATTACACCACTAGGTGGATTAAAACAGGTTTTTTTATTATGTTCAACAGCATTCTCTGATAAACCTTTTACACCCAAACCTCCATTTACGTAACTTATATATGTATATATGTATTAATATACGTACACATGTGTGCAAATATTTGTATTTCTTAATACATATAAATATTGGTGAAGTAAAAGCGATCATTTATATGTATAAATATTTACACATATATGCAGACGAGTGAGTGTGTAAGCATACATACATACATATATAAGGTTCGTAAAAGGAGGTTTGGGTGTATTTAAAATCGAAAAAAGTCTATTTTGTCATGATTTGCATTTATTCGCTTTACTTAGTTAAACATTATTTGTCAAAAAATGATTCTTTGCGCCCTCTATTGAGTTCTGTGCGCACTAAAACAGCCAAACTCATTCCCGTCATTGCTCACACGTACAAAACCGATGAGGAATTTTGATTGAAAATCCGTCACAAATCATAAAAGATATATATTAGGATATATTTTATGCACAGAATAAAATAAAAAAATGCTGTTCAGCCAATATAGAACGATCAGTCGAGTTTTTTTATGATATTCTCATACTTTTGCTCGGTAGTGTGGTTTAGCTTTCAGATGTTGAATACTCGTTCGCACCGCACGCGAAAAAGTGTTGGCTCTGGGATTTTCGGATAGCTGTAATTGATTTTTAGTTTATAACTGAAGGTACCCACGAAGTGGTGTTTCTAACCCTTTTTTTCATAATTTACAGCATATATATTATATCGAAAAAAGTCTGAAAATAATAAATTTTTATGAAACGTGCTGCCATTTTTTCAATTTTTAAAATGTTGTCCATTTTCTTCCTCGACAACATAAACAGAATTAAGATTTTTTTTTGGTATCGCATTTTTACACTCAAAATACCAAGCCTGAAAAAAAGTTGTAAAGTTGAACTTCGAGCTGTCGTAGCTCAGCTGTTTTTCAACGAATCTCAATAAATTTTACACCCTCGAAATTTGTGAAGTCCTTAGATTGATTCAAAAACTTTGGAGCAGACGATTGGTTAGAAAAACCAATGAAAATTTGATTATTCCCGTTTCAAGTTTTTTTTCATGCGCTTTTCTGCTTTCCTACTTTCTTTCCCTTGGCATCAACGTCGCATGTAAAATAGTCAACCGATTTTAGAAATTCGTTCACCATTGAAAAGGTAGAATTTCCAGAAATAAAATGCACTGAACAAACGAAAAATAGGGTTGTCTACCCAAAGTTATAATTAAAACTGTAGATAGATGTCCTCAGACTTTTCACAATGATCGTATATATCTCGAAATTCAAAGCGAAGACTTATATGATTTTACACATAATTTGATTGCTAGTGACACCAGCTACAATTTTCGCCTAACTACCATTGTTGCACTATCAAAAGAAAACCTCCAAAAATCGGTAAATTTATGAATATATATAAATTTTTCATTTTTGTCGCATTTTCGTATATAACTCAAAAGATAAAGCGATGACGTGTACATTTTTCTGCTCCAAAATATTTGAATCATTATCAGAAACAATGTATTGATGTACAAAATTATATACCCGTTCAAAGAATTTCAAGAAATTTGGAACAAATACAGAGAATTTCTATTGTTGGGAAAATTTGGCCAAACAAAATCAAGTCAAAACTTTTAAATAGTACGACATATATTATTTTATTATTTTGGAAATTGGAAATTGATTATGAACAAAATTTACAAAAAATTGAAACTTAGATTTCATTGACAATTCTAAGAATCTTAGTAAACATATCGAGACTCTAATCTGTCCCATATGGAAAAAAGGTATATCGAGAAAAAGACGATCAAAATTTTATTAACCATTTTTTTGATTTATTGTGTCACCTAATTCCAAATTATGGTTTTATTAAATGAAATATCGCTAATACACCTTTGCTATTCCAATATAGCAACAAATGAAATTATTGAAATTTGCACTGAATGGGACTGATATGCGGGTATATGAGTTGATATATTTTTCACATTTCATTGAACCAACCCTCAACTTTGATTTCTGAGAGTATATTGAGGATAGATTTCATTCCTCAAGCGAACTCAAAATTGGCGAAAATCGATATGGGACTAATATGCGAGTATGGGCAGATATTTAAGAAGAAGATTAAGTGTCGGTGTACAATATTGAACACACTTTACCCTATAACTCCGGAACGGAGTTTTTGAAAATCGGTCAAACCATCGCTGAGAAAAATGAGTGAGATCCATTTTGGTATATATGACCACTATTTCCGGTACTTCCGGAACCGGATACCGGGAATCAGGATAACCGAAATCGGTTTGTTTAGTTGCCTACTGATAATGACTATCGATTTATGTAGTTTTGAGACCAGTTTAGAATTTTGTTTTGTTTTGTTTTTGTTTTTTTGTTTCGCCGGTTTAAGTGAAGGTGTACAATATTGAACACACTTTACCCTATAACTACGGAACCGGAAGTTGTATCCGGATAAATTCCAGGAATTCCGTATGGGACAAGAAAACGTCTCATTTGAATCTAAACTTGTGGAAGTCGGGCAAACCATCACTGAGAAAAGTGAGTGAGATGCATTTTGGAATATATGACCACTATTTCCGGTACTTCCGGAACCGGATACCGGGAACCAGGATAGCCGGAATCGATTTGTTTAGTTGCCTACTGATAATGACTATCGATTTGTGTAGTTTTGAGACCAGTTTAGAGTTTTTTTTACGTATTTTGTTTCGCTGGTTTAAGTGACGGTGTACAATATTGAACACACTTTACCCTATAACTACGGAACTGGAAGTCGAATCTGGATGAAATTCAGGAATTCCGTATGAGACCAAAAGACCTTTCATTTGAATCTAAGTTTGTGGAAATCGGTCAAACCATCGCTGAGAAAAGTGAGTGATATCCATTTTGGTATATATGACCACTATTTCCGGTACTTCCGGAACCAGAAACCGGGAACCAGGATAGCCGGAATCGGTTTTTTTAAGTTGCCTACTGATAATGACTATCGATTTGTGTAGTGGTGAGAGCAGTTTAGAACTTTTTTTACGTTCTTTGTTTCGCCGGTTTATGTGACGGTGTACAATATTGAACACACTTTACCCTATAACTCCGGCACCGGAAGTCGGATTCGGATGAAATTCAGGAATTCCGCATGGGACCACAAGACCTTGCATTTGAATCTAAGTTTGTCAAAATCGGTTTAGCCATATCCGAGAAAAACTAGTGAGATTATTTGACTTATACACATACACCCATACACACACATACACACACATACACACACAGCCATTGCTCAGCTCGATGAACTGAGTCGAATGGTATATGACACTATTTTCACTAGTCGGTTTTTCAAGAGATTGCATAACCTTTCTGTATGAGAAAGGCAAAACGGTGGAAGATCGGAAATTTTAAGATGTCCGATGCACATTACGTTCCAACGGTTCTGCAAATCAAAGTGAATATATTGCAATCCGATTTAATAATAAAATATCCACCTAGTGGTGTAATGATGCCTTCCTCATATCAATCATACTATCATATATAATACTGTGGTATTCCTCAAAATAATTTTCTTCGACTCTTAAAAGAATAACCGAAATCGGTTAGTTTGACCGTCTACTGATAAAAATTATCAATTGGAAAAGATTTGAGGTCGATTTAGATTTTTTAAAGGTTTTTCCCCATTTTCAGTGATGGTATACAATTTTTAACCCGCTTTACTCTATATTTCCGGATCCGGAAGTCGGATCCGCATGAAATTCAGGAATTACGTATGGGACCACAGGACCTTTCATTGGAATCTAAGTTTGTGAAAATCGGTCGCGCTATCTATGAGAAAAGTTAGAACACATATTATCTTTTTTTTGCACATTTTACCCCATAACTCCCGAACCGGAAGTCGGATCCAAATAATATTTAGGAATTTTATATGGGACCTCAAGACCTTGAATCTTAGTTTGTGAAAATCGGTTCAGCCTTCTCTGAGAAAAGTTAGTACAAAAAAACGTTACATACACACATACGCACATACACACACATACACACACAGACATTTTGCGTACTCAACGAACTGAGTCGAATGGTATATGACACTCGGCCCTCCGGGTCTCAGTTCAAAAGTCGGTTTTCACAGTGATTGCATAACCTTTCTATATGAGAAAGGCATAAATAGAACGTAAAATTATAAGAATTTCGTATACTAACCCATGGCAAACGAAGCCAACTACAGTTTAAAAATGATACATTGCTTGATTTTTGTTTTACAAGCAATTGAGAGCAAAAACACACACTTCGAAATAAACCCTGTGATTTTACATCTTATTATATGCACATAAAAGGAGCGTCGCAGTTCATGCGAATTCACGTGGAAGAACATGTAATATAGTGTCTAAAATTCCATAACATGAAATTTATTTAAATAAAAAAATGAATACTGATTTGCCCCAGTTTTACTCGCTTTCTGCCTACACGGTGTACACAAAATATCATTTGCTTGCAAAAAATCGAATTTCTCAGGAAGGGAAGAAGCAACTGGACGCAACAAATGTTTTTGATTTTTGAATTCAGGTTATACTTGATTTCAACTGGGGTGATAATCGTGGAAAACTGTAAAACGGCTGTCTCAGTCTTATAATACAAACGAATGTTGTTTACTGTCCGACGTTCCGGCCTTTGATGTAGGCCTTTTTCAAGGAAAATAAAGTCTATCGTTTATAGTCAAAATTTGTCGATGTCTGACGCTACGCTACGACTGAGACAGCCGTTTTACAGTTTTTGAATTCATTTTTACACCGCAATCTTAACAAAAACGTTGCTAACAATAAACTGTCAAAGTTAGGAATCGATCAGTGGCGCGATATGTGTCGACAAGTTAAGTCCGTATTCGAACGAGTTGCGCTGCGGTGCACTCACGTACCATATCGAAAAAAATAAATACGTGTCGAATATTTTCGAGTTCTTCACCGAAAAAAACTAGTTAGATGAAAAAAAATGTTGGGTGACTGATTTTGCGTGGAATGCCCAATATACCTTTTACACATTTTCCATACGCACTCATTCAGAATGCTCCCACTACCCTTTCCGAAAACACACCCGTGCGATAGACCCAAATGCATAGGTTCGGCGTGCAAATCCTCGCACAGAAAAAGTGGTGTTATGCAATCTGTTAGTCGGACAATCAACATTCTAACAAATCAGAAATATACAAATATATGCTTCTGGGGAATTGCCAAAATTGAATTCTTAGTAATTCCAAAGGAAATGATTATGTTTGCGACCTGGAGCAGTCGGTTTCGTCTAAGAAACATCAAATCAGATAAACACTAGTAAAGCAGAATGTCGCAAGCATTTTGTTGATTTCCTTGTTCCGTTAGCCGTTTTCGTTAAATTTTTCCGGTCTTACTTGAATTCAGAAGAAAAAGTGTTGCTGCACGAACTGCAATTAATTATTTTTGTTTACGCAATCTCTGCTCACTATGTAAATTCGTACAATGAGATTCAACGTTCTCAAAACATTGAAAGTGTTCTCCATCTTCGTTTACTTACCACCAAGCGCCGCTTGAAGCAGTACCAGTAGGGGAGCAAGTTATATTGTTTGACCAAAAAAATGCTCTGCTGGGCTCAGGACCAGCAGCTGGTTGTAACGGACGGAACCCATAACCCAACCGTGACGAGATTCTGGAACACGGCAGATATGCGTCGAACCGAGAACTAAACACAACATATGTGCTATTTGCACCGGTTTGCATGTGTAGGTTGTCAGGAGGAGCGTTGGTAACAACTGAGGTGAATCTAATGCACATCCCTCGAATCCCTTGCAGTAACCACACTACAGTCAGCAGTGTGTAAACTCGTTCCGCTTAGTTGCACAAGACAAATGGTTTCTATTTCTACGAATCGAAAGTGGTGAGTAATAAAATGTTGGCTCAACAGATTACTGAGAAAATATTGTAATATTTTGAACAAGAAATGCTTCTTATGAATTAATCTCGATCAGTGCAAGCAAATCTCTAATGTCTACTTGCGAATCAATAATTGTTTTCTGACATCCTAGAGCTTGTTCTTGTACGCCACTTACTTTCACCCAACACTACAAGGTCCGTGTAGCAGTACAGCTCAAGTATCCACTCTGTTTTGATGATGCTCAGCTCTTGGAGCAGGACAATTGCACCGCATAAGGGCAAAGAAATGAAGAAAGGAAATTTATACTGACGGCAAAATTATGCTGATAGCATTTTCTCTTTACGGCCTTCTGCTGCCGGGCCTGTAAGGGTTCTGTTTTTTGTCTCTTCTTTTCTTCCACGATCGCCTTTTTCGCTGTTGTTGCATTATATCCAGCTTACGATGCTGTTGCGGTTCTCAGCTTAGTTTACGGTCCGTTTTTGTCACGTCCATCGGTCCCATGAATTTCGTGTTGTTGTAGCACAGTACGAGAACGCATGCGACTGTTCAGTTGTATCCGCGTGTCATCATGTTTGGCTTTCGATTTCGGCTTGCATTGCTTCACTTGCTTACTGTGGCACTCTCGGGTAGGTCCTTTGGGGTGTATATAAACTATGAACCAATACAATGATCTGTTTTTGTTTATTTGTTGACGTAATATCGAATGTGGTTGCACATATAAATCTACATCTACGGAAGTGCACTTTTGAATATATTTTGCATCAATATGCAAAATCTTATAGTTATGTCGATGCAAGACTCAGTAAAATTTTAAGAATCATATTTAGTTATATTTTGTGAACATTTCGATCTCTTTCTTCGGGGTATTCGGCATTATTTTGAGGCTTCAGATTGATGAATTGAGAAGTTTCAGAAATTAATAGGTGGTGAAATCTGGAAGGATTTTCACGATTTGAATGAAACTTTGTACACTTCTTCAGTTTGAAAAACTATATGTTGACGTAAAAATTTCATTTTTCTTTCGTTTATATCTGCGTTATTATACAAATATTTGCTACATGTCTGGTACTGTTAGAAATATTGAAATTCAACATGAATATTTTGTAAGTGAACGTGAAACTTAGGGAATTATTAACATAAGAAAAAGTAACCAAAGAGAAACTCTCATTGGATTATGTGACCTTATGAAATGTTCACGTCGATTTTCGCACAAAAAGAGACACCGGTTCGACTCAAAATTGATGTTTTGAAACGAGTGAATGCTTTTTCTGCATGCACTTTCTTTAAATCGTTGTTATTCGGAAATTGTTACATATACAAAAATCGTGTCCAAGGAGAGTTTGCAAAAAGTTAAGGGGAGCTATTTATAGAAATGTACACTGAAAAAATGCTATTTCAAGAACTAGAGAATTTATCGAAAAAATAAAATTTGAAAAATAACGCATCCTTCATTGTTTTTGCCATAATTTTTAATTTAATAGCTATGAGAACCTACATTTGACGTTAGTTTGATTAGTAATACTATTAGTTATACTATACGAAGACGAAAAAATATAAGCTATATATTATAGGTAAAACAATTTAAACAAGTTGTATGTATGTATGTATGTAGGTTGCCACCATCCCAGCTGGAGTCTTGCTCTGCATGCGGTTCCACTCGACAGTAACTTCAAAATTCGTTACCAATCTAAATTCAACATACCACTGTGTGATGGAGCCAAAAAGGGGTGAGCGGTCTCGTAAGCCGAGTGACCTACGCGAAAACCCGCGGGGAGCAAAGAATCTCCTTCCAACGGTATAATCCAATAGATTGAATTATGATTTTTTTTACTTGTCTAGCTTTCCGCTTGATGGTTTGTTGAAAAAGGGCGTGTCAAATATTTTACAACTGTTGGAGAGAAATGCATCAGTATCGAAAGACTAACACTTTTCCTCCTTGACTCCGATTGGCACTCCACTTCATTGTCCAGTTGTAACTTCAATGATACCCTGATGCGATTATCATGCATTATATAAATAGTGCGGAATATAATGTAATATAGTAGAATAAATAGAATATGATGAACTGCAATATAATATAAAATGATGTAAAATACTCTAATGACTCAAAATATAATACAGCACCAACAATATATTTAATGTAATACTATGTTCACACCTCGATTTAAAAACGCATTTTAAGGCTATCTTGATGTCATTTTTCTTGTTTATTATATTAAATCCCGTTTTAATTCCGTAGTGTGAACATAGTATTATATAATATAACACAATACGATATAAAACATTATAATACTACATAATATAGTATAATATAAAGCAATGTAATACAATCCGATATAATGAAAAACAATATAATGCATTGTGACACAATCTGAAAAAAATAATATAATGCAGTATAAAAATATATAACATCAAACAGCAAATACCCGGCTTGGTGGTTCAATACATGCAGCGCCAGTAATATAATATAATACAATGTAATACACTGAGGTCTTTTTTTATGCGGTCTTTTTTATGCGGTTTTTTTACGCGACTTTTTTATGCGAATTTTCAGAGTTATGCTGTTTTTTTTATGCGAAGTTTCAGAGTTATGCGGTTTTTTTTATGCGAATTTTCAGAGTTATGCGGTTTTTTATGCGAATTTTCAGAGTTACGCGGTTTTTTATGCGGTACGTAAATTCACATAAAAAAGACTTCAGTGTATAATACAATATAATGTTATTTAATAAAATATAACATAATATAATATAATATAATATAATACAACACAGCATAATATAATATAATGGTTTTTATTACTATTCTCAATTCCACTTCCACATTCACTTCACTTACATGTCACTTCACTTGAATTTCCCTATTACCAGTGTCACGCACAGTGAAGTAATCACTATAATTAAAATCATTTTGACAACAAAATTTGGTGATGTGATGCTCGTAATAACCACAAGCTCATTAAAGCAATTATTTTTTACTCTAAAGCGACTTCCGTAATAAGAACCTACATTCACTTCACTTGGTTTCCATCGTGAAGCGATACCTATAATAAGGGTCACAATCACTTGACTTGGTTGGTAAAACAATTTAAACAAGTTATATACAAAACAATTTTAAAGTATTTGCAAATCTTCAAGATCTTGGTAGAAAAAGCCAATCAAATACTACTATCCGATTTTACATATGAAAAGCAATAATCATTTTTTTTGGATAGTGCCTCATTTTTTGAAGAATTTGTTATTTTTAAACAGCAGTCATTTAAAAAAATTAAGAAGGGGTACCAGTAGGCAGTCTACACAGTTTTTCGGTTAAGTCACTTGTACGATCACATCTTTGCTACCGGATGTATATAGTGTAACCATATAATATAAGATTATATTTCATGTAGACTTTAGTCAGATGGATTTAATAACAATAAAGTAAAATAAAATAAAATATGCCATTTGGACTAGAATAATGACCCAATACATAGCTTTCAAATTAGTCTAAAATGATCAAAATTGTTTTGGACGTCTTTTGCCGATAGAAAAATAACACCGAGAAAATTGAGTGGGTAGAAATGCGATGTTATTTTGCCTTTCTCATATAGAAAGGTTTTACAATCACTTGAAAAACCGACTAGTAAAAATACACAAATCGATAACAATTATCAGTAGGCAACTAAACAAACCGATTCCTTCTATCCTGGTTTCCGGTATCCAATTCCGGAAGCACCGGAAATAGTGGTCATAATAAAAGGTCTCACAGTCCCATACGGAATTCCTGAATTTCATCCGGATCCGACTTTCAGTTCTGGAGTTCTAGGGTAAAGTGTGTTCAATATTATACACCGTCACTTAAACCGGCGGAATGAAAAACATAAAAAAATTCTAAACTGGTCTCAAAACTACACAAATCGTAAGCCATTATCAGTAGGCACTAAAAACGCTAATTCCGGCTATCCTGGTTCCCGGTCTCCGGTTTCGGAAGCACCTTTGTTATAGGGTAAAGTGTGTTGAATATTGTACACCATTACTTAAACTGGCGGAACAAAAACCGTAAAAAATGTTGTGAACTAAACTCAAAACATTTCTTAGGGTCAAACGAAAGGTCTTATGGTTCTACCAAAACTTACTGCATATTTTCGGATACAACAAACATTTAAATCGTTATTTAGAGTGCGATGGTAAATTTGTATAGAATCTTCAGAATTTGACTAAAAACTAGTTCAGTTTGTACGTCATATATATATATATATATATATATATATATATATATATATATATAAATATACACTTGATTTCCTTGGAGATTGCTGAACCGATTTTTACAAGCTTATGGCGTTTTCGTTTTTAATTTGCACTACACCGGTGCAGTGCTACACTGAAGCATGAATAAACGAACAAAAATGACGAAAACATAAACAGTAACCATTGACTACAATTAACGATTCCATTGCACAGAGCTACACCAAACTTTTGATGAGTGCTACACCAGTGGTATCGGTGCAGAAAAAGTGTAGCACTGGTGTAGTGCAATTGGTAAAAACGAACGGTTTAGGTGCAGCTTTCGCTACACCGGTGTAGTGCAATTTAAAAACGAAAACGACATTAGATTCAAATGAAAGGTCTCATTGAACGCTATTGATTTTTATCCGGATCCACTTTCGGCTCCGATATTAAAGGTTTTTTTTATTCTATAATATAATATAATTTTAAGACACACTGCTTAAGCTCTAAGATAGGAAGGGTATTTACTAATCTTAATTATCGTCAAACTAAAAACTAAAATAGTCTTAAATTACAGGGTTATAATTGCAAAAAATAGGCATTCAATTTTATCGGAGTTGTCAGAGCCGATTCTAACAAGCATAGATTCAAACGAAAAGTCCTAAAATCCTGTAGAACGCTATTTAATTTTATTTTAATACGTCTTCCGGCTCCCGAACTAAAGGGTGGTAAGTAACGAAAATATAATTTCATATTTGCGGACAAAAAGTTCTTTGAACTAGCCGTATATTTCTTATATTATGCATATTTTGTTGGTTGGTGACAAAAAAAATCGATTTCCGATATATCGATTCTAATTTCCCGATTCCGGAAGTACCGGAAGTAGTGGTCAATACTATAAAACGGAACTCATATATTACTGTAGAATTTCATTCAGATCTGACTTACAATTCTGGAATAACAAAGTGAAGTGTGTTTGAAAGCTCTTATCGTCATTTAGAGTGACGATAAAATATACGGCAGAAGTATTCTAAACATGGCTATTCCAAATTGGAGTTGGTTTTAGTTGCTGGCCAAATGAATCGATTTCGGCTATATCTGTTTCCAAAATTACCTGAAAAATGGTCAAAATCTTCAGAAACGGAATTCACTTCATTTTTCCAGAGATGCCTAAGCCGGTTTTCGTAAGCTTACGCTCAAATGAAAAATCTTACATTCCAATAAGCTGCTACTAAGTTTTATTTGGATCCGACTTCTTGCTCTGCAATAACAGAATGAAGTGTGCTTGAAATTTCAAAACGTAGCTTACATCCACGGTGCAAAATACGGAAACAGTATCAATTTAACTCAAAACTATTCCAAATTGAAGTTCGTTTTGATTGCTGGTTAAACGAATCGATTTCACCAACATCTGTTTCTAATTCCCGGTTCCAGAAGTGCCGGAAGCAGTGGTCAAAAATTCAAAAAACCTGTTTTAATCCGCCTAGTTGTGTAATGATTTTCTCATATTACTTATAACATCAAAAATATTACTTTGGAATTCGCAAAAACCACTGTTCATTGAATAGAAATAGGAAAGTTTGTTCGGACTTAATCTAACAAATTCTACAAATCCTGTTTACCCTGTAGTTCCGGAACCGGAAGTAAAATCCACAACAAATTTAGGAATTCCGTATGAAACTGTAAGACTTTTTCTTTGAACCTATAAGTTTGTGAAAATCGATTTGGCCATCTTGAAGGAAAGTGAGTGAGACTTTTTTAATCACCATTCCAATTTCTTTCGAAACCAGATTCAGATGACCGGTATAGCAGACATTTTCTCAGTTCGTCGAGCTGAGTCGGCTGGTACACACTGAATTCTTATTTTGATGTTCGGTAATTTTTTTTACAGTTTTAATCTGTAAAAGGAAATTTTAGCAGAAAAAATCGGCAAATAATTCCATTTTACCGACATCAGTAAAATATGCACGAGTTGTCAGTAATTCCATGATAATTTTGCTGAAAATTTGTTTTTTGTTTTACTGACGTATGTTGTAAACATTGAAATGTCATCACGTCTAAGTCATTCCGTAAAAAAAATCACTGATTCTCAGTGGTTGATGAATAAACACCGAAAAAATATGTCAACAGTGCTGAGCTTCAGTAATTTTCACTGAACGCTTTCGGAGAAAATAAAGCCTGTCAAAAGTGTCGCCATTTTAAAGTTCAAATAATACTAACAGTGGTAAAAATTAGTGCTTTTTTCGGAAAAGTGCAGACTGCAGCTAAAATGGACAATATATTGGACTTACTTGCGGATGAAGAAGTAAAGAAGCTGTTCAGTAAGTACATTTATAATATTTTCAAAGTTTTCTCATTTTTAGCAAAGTACGAAAATGTCTGACGAGTGTATCACTTGCTTTTTTTGTCGTAAACCTGTTCCGGGATACGTTGAGGGGCTCGTACGGCACATTACGTAGCACATAAAACGTAACCACACATCACTAAAGGTAAATAAATTGTATCGAAAAACGTATATTCGAAATTGATATGAAAATTTTCTATACAGATTTCTTGAGGGCTCTAGCTATAATTCGGATGAAAAATCCGAGTCGCGGAGCAAAACGATTGCGTGTATCCGGCGCTGCCAACGATAATCCTCTCCAGGGCATCTTAGAATGGTGTCAGGTAATATAATGCAGTATAGAATTTCATCGAAAATAACAATATTTTTTATACATCACAGGATGACATCCTTCCGCAATCATATGACGTACCCACATTACACATTAAAGGAGACATGTTTGCGGTCAACTCTGAAGCATTTATAATTAGCATTAGCATTAGCATTAGCATTAGAGACCGCCCGTGTGTTGCTACTCCGTTATTGATCTGGACCAATTGAGATTGCAAAATGATTTTTTGAAGTAACATGTTTGGGAATAACACATTGTTTCACACTGTGCAAACTGTATTGAACCATGCATGCTGATCAATACCGACGCCGGCCACGTCCGAATGCAGATCTACTTGGGAGGGAAAGGATTGTCAGTTCGATGTATGTTGCTACTAGGAACCGAGGAATCCTCTGCATTCCCACATGCATCACAGGAGAGGATACTTTGTTAGTAAATGTTTTAATAATGTTATCATGTGTTTATTGCTCTGGGTAGCCGGCTACCAAGAATGTTTTAAAGTATTATCGTTTTATGTGTTACTTTGTGCTGGCAATATAATGCACGAAACAGTCAATCTCCGAAATTGACAAAACTCCGGACAGCCGGCTGTCGAGTATGCAGTCACTCGTTTATGCATCTACCTTTCGCGTTTTTTTTAGTCATGCAAAACAAAACACATGCGGATTGATGAAAAAAAGGTATCATCTCATTGCTAGGTGGATTAAGCACGTTTTTATAAATGAAACTACGTGACACAAAATTAACGAGCGAATAGGATTTAGACAAAAAAGTTGATTCATTGCATTGAAATATTCTAAACAGTTATTATAAAATCATTTGAGTCGGTGTTGAACAGTCGTTCGCACCGCACGCGTATAGCTCTTGGCTCCTGGAATTTTTTTTTTCTGGCTACCTAGAGTTTCATTGATTCAAGGCTTCAGTCTTTTTCAAGGCTACCTGAATCACTAACTAAGTGACTAAGTGATACAAAGAGTGATATTAGAGTGACTAAGTGATACAAAGAGTGATATTAGAGTGACTAAGAAATTAATCAGCCTTTTTTAAGGCTAGCTAGGAGTCTAATCGAAGACTAATTTAGCCTAGTTAATTTAATTTAAAATTTCATTAATTTCAAAAATGCCTGCGTCCAACCGGAAAGGCAACAAGCCTAAGGCTAAAAATAATTCAATACGGAATAAATCACAATCCGTTATTCAACATTTTTCTAATAACATTCACGATCTTATAGAATCTGAATGTAAAAATAAAAGACAACGGACGGATTTCCCTTCCGTTGATCCTATGCCGTCTAACAATATTTACGAGATTCTTCCTGAATCCGATTGTAGCGACATAGAAGAAAATTCTTCAAAAATTCCCAAAATGGACGCTTGTCGTTCTGGGAAGAAACATCAATCTATGCCACCAGTGACGGTGATGATTTCCGACTTCAAAGCATTCCGTACTGAGCTTTCTACTTTTCTCCCGGAAGTAAAAGTCTCATTTCAAATCGGACGAAGAGGAGAATGTCGAGTCTTGGTGGATGGATTGGAAGATTACGAACGTCTTATTCGATATTTGTCCGAAAAACTTCATAAATTTTATTCATATGATATAAAATCAGACAGACCCTTCAAGGCTGTCTTGAAAGGATTATCAAATGATCAAAGTATTGATGAAATTAAAAATGAACTAAAAGAATTGCTTGGTTTTGCCCCTTCCCAAGTAATACTTATGAAAAAAAGAGCGAATGGTACTTCTAAACCACGCTCTGGAATTTCCCATGAACTTTACCTAATACACTTCAATCGAAGTGATGTAAACAATTTGAAAACTTTAGAAAAAGTACGTTTCATTTCCCACATTAAAATTCATTGGGAACATTATAAACGGCATAATCGTATTGCAAACTTAACGCAATGTCGTCGTTGCCGAGGCTTCGGTCATGGAACCAAAAATTGTCATATGGATATACGGTGTTTGAATTGTGGTAAATCGCATTCGAAAGACGCTTGTCCAATGAATGAAACCACTGATAAATTTTCATGTTCAAATTGCAATGGAAATCATAAATCCAATTATTTGAAATGTCCTGTCAGGGAAAAAATTTTAAACGCTCGTTCGCTTAGACAACAAGTCAAATCAACGACCTTAAATTTACAGAACATACCTGAAAATTCTTCTAAGGCACCTGCCAATTCGTCTTCTAACGAAAACAATTTATTGACAGGTAGATCGACCTCGTCATCATCTTCTTCTAATGTCAGTTATGCTGGTATATTAGGTAGAAATCTATCTCCTATTTCTTCTAATGTAAATAATCAAAACACAGGACCGCCTTGCAGTTCTTCTTCTAACGAAAACAATTTATTAATAGGTAGACCGGCCAAATCATCTTCTTCTAATGGCAGTCTACCTACAAATATTCCTTCAATGCCATTCGCTTCTTTAAATGAAGTCGATTTAGGCGATATAACTGAAAATAAAATGATCTACCTACAAGATCAACTTTTTCAAATGATCATCCAAATGAATTCGACTTCATCACTTTTTGAAGCATTTCAAATCGGATGGAAATTTGCAAATAATATTATAATGAATTTAAAATTTAACAGTGATGTTAAATAATTATTTGAATATTTTAAATTGGAATGCTCGATCTTTGAAATCGAGTGAAGATGAATTTTATAATTTTCTCAAAGATCACAAAATTCATATTGCCATTGTGACAGAAACTTTTCTTAAACCAAATGTAAAATTGAAAAGTAATCCACATTATGTGGTTCATCGATTTGACAGGTTTACTGGAATTGGTGGTGGAGTTGCCATTTTTGTCCAACGGCAAATTAAACATCGAATTTTACCTTCTTTCAATACTAAAGTTATTGAAAGCTTGGGAATCGAAGTTGAAACCATTCATGGAATTTATTTCATCGCTGGAGCATATTTGCCATTCCAATGCACCGGCGAACAATTAAATTTCTTTAAAGGCGATTTGCAAAAACTTACAAGATATCGATCGAAATTTTTCGTAATAGGGGACTTAAATGCTAAGCATGTCCAGTGGAATTGTAGGCAAAATAACAGTAATGGTAAAATACTTCATAATCAACTCTCAGCTGGTTACTTTACAGTTCTTCATCCCAGTAATCCTACTTGTTTCTCTTCCGTGAAAAACCCGTCTACAATTGATCTGGTTCTAACAGATCAAAGTCACATTTGTAGTGAACCGATTACTCATGCTGATTTTGACTCAGATCATCTTCCTGTAACATTCAGACTTTCCAACGAAGCTATAATTAATCCAATTAGTTCTATTTTCAACTATCATAGATCAAATTGGTTGGATTACAGATCTCACATTGAAAATCATGTGGATCATGAAACTATTTTAGAAAATTCTGCGGATATCGACACAGCAATTGATAATTTGAATCATTATATTATCGAAGCTAGAAATCTTTCAGTTCCCAAAGCTCAAACTAAATTAAATTCTCCTATCATCGATGACAATCTTCAACTGCTCATTCGGTTGAAGAATGTTCGTCGACGACAATATCAACGTTCTCGTGATCCTGCTATGAAAAACATAGTTAAGGATTTACAAAAAGAAATTAAACATAGATTTACTCTTTTGCGAAATGAAAATTTCGCTAAAGAAGTTGAACAAATTAAACCATATTCTAAACCTTTCTGGAAACTTTCTAAGGTTCTTAAGAAACCTCAGAAACCTATTCCTGCTCTCAAGGAAGGAAATCAAATACTTCTTACAAATGGCGAAAAAGCTCAAAAACTTGCTCAGCAGTTCGAGAGTGTCCACAATTTTAATTTGAACGTTGTGAGTCCTATTGAAAATGAAGTCTCACTGAAATATGATCATATTTCAACTCAAGTGTTATCACACGATGACATTATTGAGACGAATTTTGATGAAATTAAATCAATTATTAGAAAACTTAAAAACATGAAGGCTCCTGGTAATGATGGAATTTTTAATATTCTTATTAAAAATCTTCCCGATGTTGCCTTGAGACTCCTGGTTAAAATTTTCAACAAGTGTTTTTCATTAGCTTACTTCCCAAAAAGATGGAAAAACGCTAAAGTAATTCCTATCCTAAAACCTGATAAAAACCCAGCAGAAACATCAAGTTATCGCCCAATTAGCTTACTTTCTTCTATCAGTAAACTTTTTGAAAAAATTATCTTGTTAAGAATGATGACTCATATAAATGAGAATTCAATTTTTTTACCAGAGCAGTTTGGATTTCGTCATGAACATTCAACTACTCATCAACTTGTCAGAGTAACGAACATGATAAAATCAAATAAATCTTCTGGGTTATCCACTGGAGTTGCTCTTCTAGACATAGAAAAAGCATTCGACAGTGTTTGGCACAAAGGTTTAATAGCAAAAATGTCTGATTTCCAGTTTCCTATTTATTTGATCAAAATGATTCAAAATTATTTAACTGATCGTACTCTTCAGGTTAGCTATCAGAATTGTAAATCTGAATTGCTACCCGTACGAGCCGGTGTTCCGCAGGGTTCGAGTGTAGCTCCAATCTTGTATAATATTTTCACTTCTGATCTTCCAAATCTACCCGTTGGTTGTCAGAAATCGCTATTCTGTGACGACACAAGTCTGTTAGCCACAGGTAGAAATCTAAGAGTGATCTGCAGTCGCCTACAAAGAAGTTTAAATATTTTCAGTGATTATCTGTCAAAATGGAAAATTAAACCAAATGCAGCAAAAACGCAATTAATTATCTTTCCTCACAAGCCAAGAGCTTCTTTTCTTAAACCAAACAATAATCACATTCTCAAATTGAATGGCTTGGAATTGACATGGTCTGATCAAGCTAAATACTTAGGTTTAACGTATGACAAAAAACTCACTTTCAAGGATCACATTGAAGGAATCCAGGCAAAGTGTAATAAATATATTAAATGTTTATATCCTCTTATAAACAGAAATTCTAAGCTCTGTCTAAAAAACAAATTGTTAATTTATAAACAAATTTTCAGACCAGCCATGCTTTATGCGGTACCAATTTGGTCAAGCTGTTGTTCCACCAGGAAGAAAACGCTTCAAAGGATTCAGAATAAAATTCTGAAAATGATTCTGAAGCGTCCTCCCTGGTTTAGTACAAATGAGTTACACAGACTCACAAATATAGAACCATTAGATGTAATGTCACATAATATTATAAGCAAATTCCGACAAAAATCGATGCAATCTTCAATTGAATCGATTCGCTCTCTGTATTAGTTAGTAAGTTAGTATATAAGTTCCTTTTCCCCATTACACAATACAAGTAGGTTTAGAATTTTCCCTACACAAAAATCTCAGAATTGCGGAAGCAAATGATGTCTTCATGGTAATAACCAAATCATATATATATATATATAACAGGGCTGAAAAGTCACCACTTGTGGCTGAACACCCAATTTAAATCTTAATAATTTAATTTTAACTCATATTCCAATAAATAGTTATTTAAAAAAAAAAAAAAAAAAAAAAAAAAATAAAATCATTTTAAATCACCAAACAAAGGTCAACAGATTTCACACGCGTCTTGATTCTTTATTATTTCCGCTTTATTATTTTAATTATTTATTAAAATTATTAATTGGTTATATTAGTTGATCTGGGCAGCCGGCTACCGAGAAAAATAATAATTTACTGTTTGAAATATTAATATCAAGTGTTTTTTACTATGTATTCAATATACCGATATATGTTATCTCTGTTATTAACTTTGTAATATAAACGGATTTGCGCAATGGTTGATTTTTATCATTCATTTTATAATCCTGAAAGACAATCAATAACATGGAAGAAGAAATCATTCCTAATAAAACTTTTCTCCGAAGCTAGACAGAAATTGATAGGTTGAATAAAGAGATGATTTAGTAAAATAGAGTAATCAGAAGTAAAACATTGAAAATATCTGATAACTGAAAGGAAAAAGAAACTCCTGCAATTGTCGCCTTTTACGACATGGAAGCAGGAACCCAGTGGATCTATTCTTGGTTCATTTTTTCCGCCGGATTCCACACGGCATCTAGGCTGGTACAGTCCGGAGAGAGCTAATAGGTACTATCAATCTCCTAGTGGACCCCAGCCCCTAGGGTCAACTCTGAAGCATTTATAATCTGGAGAAACTGGAGCCTGAAAATAAGTGGCGACTATCAATATTTCTTCAAGATACTGGTTGAGTGCTACAATGTGGCGAAAGTCGACTGTCGTCCTTCGAATAAATTTTTTTTTATATTTATATATTCGCTCATGGGCATTGCTGCCTTAACAAAGACGGGAGAAAAATTTATGCGTAGTCTTAAGTAATGTATTCAAAAATCATTAAACTTAACATATCACCGAATAAACCTGTGTATTATTTTTCGCTGATCCTTTTTAATTTCTTAGTATTTGGTATCAAATACTACAGATTAAGTAATATAGAAGAATTCAGAAAATTCAATTTTTACGTTTTGTTTTGCAAATTTTACCGAACTTCGGTATTAGGTGATGAATAAGTCAGTAAATTTTGACAGTTCGTTGTGGCGATCCAGTTTACCAATCATTCAGTAAATTTAAATTTTACTAAACTGTTTACTGACTGTTCAGCTGTTTGAAAGTCAGTAAAATTTTTACCGACACCCGTAAAAAAAGTATAGTGTGTATATGACATTTGGCCCTCCGGGCCTCGGCTAAAAAGTCGGTTTTCACAGTGATTGCATAGTCAAACAATGGCAAACAATGGAACTGAATTCATTTTCTCAAATACACACCACTGCTGTTGAATTGTATCGGAATTCAAGTTTCGGATTCACAGAATGCAATGTTTTTTAAAGCATCATTTAGAATGACGACGAAAAAACGGAAAAATTCTTTCAAATTTGGCTAAAAACTACTTAGAAATAAAATTTTATTTAGTTGTCAACTAAACGAACCGATTGATTGATATATGACACTTCACGCGCTGGACCAAATTTTACTAGTCGAATTTTTCAAGCGATTGCATATTCTTGTTATGTTTGAAAGACAAGAAAAGGTAAAAAATGAAAAAAATAAAGTCGTCATTAGTTAGAGTGAGATTCGATAGATTGAATTCAAGAGTAAGATGAAATTAGGAGCATTCGCATCAACTACGTTTTCTGCGATATTTCTTGTTAGATTGTATTCGATTTTATCACAATTCGTTGATTGAAAGTCGAGTAATTGGTAAAATAACATGGTGACGCTACTAATAAGATGATTATCGGTACAATAGAGTTAAGCATTTTGCTTTGTTATTTGAAATAAAGTCTTGAAAATTTTAATACTCTTCACCTTATAGTTTCGGAACCGGATGTCTTAGCCGTCAAAGTTTCATAGCAATCTGTGAAACCGTAGGACCTTTGGTTTGAGTCTACGTTTGTGAACAACGAAGTGAGTTTTTGGCAAGTCTTGGCGATATCCTGTGTCAGCCAACACGATCTGCAAACTGGAGTGTTCACAACAACACTTGATCATTTGAGTTTAGTTATTGAAAATCGGTTCAGAGAAAAGCGATTGCGCTGGAAGTCGGATTCGAACTACAATATCTTTTATTTGAATCGGAGTTCATTGAAATCGGTCCAACCGGCTTGTTGCTTTTATCTTGGAATACAGCTGCTAAATGTCGAACCCAGAGCTGATCAAACTCAGCTGTTTCTATTTCCTTGTATTTGACCTCACTGGCACCTACTATATCTGAACACAATGCAATGTTTCCTGCAAACCCTTTTCATATTGCTGCATTTTCATCCTATCTTGTGAGGGTTTTTTCTGGCCTAGATTTATGTCTTAATGAAAAACTCCAACAGAATTGTTAATAGACCTGTGGACTGGGAGCCGGTAAACTGAAGAAAGGAAAATGAGCGGAAATGTAAAAAAGCGCAGTAGTGAAAGGAGAACTGGAACTGGTTTGAATGTGACTGGGCTAAACGCCAGGGACACAGAATTCAAAGTGAGCACACAAAAAATCCGGAATGCTTTGGTCCTGGAAGTTGCTGGCCTAGATAGATGTTATTTGACAATAGAGTAGATATATAAGGCACGTGATTTGAGAGCGAAACAATTCCATGTCTACGACTAGAGGAGGAAGAATTGAAAGATGCAACAGAAAATGCTCAAATAATTGTTGGAGACAGATTACAACCATGATGCAACGTTAGATGCAAAGAATCACAACATTACGTGATTAAAGTGTGTTTTTGATCCACAATCTAAGAGCCCGGCATGTAAACAATTGATTCTTTGTGTCCGTCCGCGACCCTTATCGCGATTTGTCATCCTTTGTTCTGTTATTGTGGAATATAGTTTGTCTGTCCGGAACAAAACTAAAAGTTGACTAAATTTAAATTAGATATTTAATATCTTTTTGGATTTTGCCTTTTTCTTTAGAGAGGATATAGCATTGAAGCAAACACTGACTTTTTAACGGAGCTACGGAGTTATGTCGTTCTACTCCATCTAAACAGTTTCAAACAGGCCCGTGCGCAGGGGGGGGTTTTGGGGGTTTTAACCCCCCCCATGAAGAATTTTTTTAAAATTAAGTTTCATGAACAATGGAGTACTTATTATATTAAAGTGCAAATAACTTGACAATTCATATTTTTTTATCAATTTTTTATCTATTTATAAACTGACATAATTTGAAACCCCTCCCCCCCGCGCACGATCCTGTCAGAATTCGTTTTACATTTTTGGACACCCCCCTCTCCCCTTGAAACCCCCCCCCATGGATGATTCCTGCGCACGGGCCTGGTTTCAAATATTCCACAGACCATAGTACGTTTGAACGTGATCGGAAATCACTATCTGAAATAAATATGCAGAAAGAAAAAAATTAACAACTTGACGATTACATCACTTGTGCGATTACATCTTCAAAACTTGACATGTTAGTCACTTGATTGTCTCGAACGAGCCTAAAATTATTGATATCGGTAAGTCCATCTACGAGAAAATTGAGCGGTAATCAGTTGCGACGTTTACATCACTTATACCATTATATAACCGGAACCGTAAGTGACAGCCATTTGAACTTCGAACCTGTTTGATAAATCAGTGGCTGCCAAACCGTTATTTTAATGCATATAGTTGCTTTTAAGAAATTATTTACAAATATATACCGCGTAATTTGATTTTATCCCTAATTGTTCATGGCCTCCTTTGACAAAATATATAACGATAACTTTTTTTCTGAAGAGAGAGAAATTTTTATTCTTCTACAAAGTTTTAGAACTATTGAAAATAATTTACTTTGTCAAATATACCAAAAGTCTAGGTCGCACCGTTTCGGATATACAAAGCGTTTTCACGGCAATCCCCCTAAAATCAGTTTTTTATTTAGAACTTGTTTCGAGTTATTTTTTTATGCATACTTTGTTTGGAATAATTGAAGAAAATAAAAAATCTCATATTTCTGTTGAAGGTAGTGCATAGGTTTGATGTTTCCGGGCAAAGTTATACATCATTTTACCTTTTTTTACCTATGATAAAACCTTACACTGAAGCGAAATATGCAACTTTATGCAGGTGATTTTTACAAATTTTATAGGAAAAGATATGCTCAATACTATAAAAAAAATCTAAGTGGAACTCGATGGAACCTTTTTTAGGCCTTTTCAAAGTTAGTTTTAGTTATTGAATTATGACAACCCCCTTAAAACTACTTTTCTAATCATAACTTGTTTCAAGTTAGTTTTTTATACATACTTTATTTTGAATAGTTATAGAAAATATAAAATCCCATAACTTTGTAGAAGGTAATGCAAAGGTTTATTCTTTTCTGGAAAAGTTATACATTTTACCTATTTTTACCTAGGAAACCTTGTACTGAAGCGAAATATGCAACTTAATGCAGCAAACTTTTACAAAACTTATAGGAAAATATATCCCTAATCCAATTTATTTTCCAATGAGAATATCCTGAGTACTATTCGTGTAACTCATTTTCACTATAGCCATGCTGAAACCATGAATGGTTATTAAACTAAAAGAATTGCTTGGTTTAGCCCCTTCCCAAGTAATACTTATGAAAAAAGAGCGAATGGTACTTCTAAACCACGCACTGGAATTTCCCATGAACTTTACCTAATACACTTCAATCGAAGTGATGTAAACAATTTGAAAACTTTAGAAAAAGTACGTTTCATTTCCCACATTAAAATTCATTGGGAACATTATAAACGGCATAATCGTATTGCAAACTTAACGCAATGTCGTCGTTGCCAAGGCTTCGGTCATGGAACCAAAAATTGTCATATGGATATACGGTGTTTGAATTGTGGTAAATCGCATTCGAAAGACGTTTGTCCAATGAATGAAACCACTGATAAATTTTCATGTTCAAATTGCAATGGAAATCATAAATCCAATTATTTGAAATGTCCTGTCAGGGAAAAAATTTTAAACGCTCGTTTGCTTAGACAACAAGTCAAATCAACGACCTTAAATTTACAGAACATTCCTGAAAATTCTTCTAAGGCACCTGCCAATTCGTCTTCTAACGAAAACAATTTATTGACAGGTAGATCAACCTCGTCATCATCTTCTTCTAATGTCAGTTATGCTGGTATATTAGGTAGAAATCTATCTCCTATTTCTTCTAATGTAAATAATCAAAACACAGGACCGCCTTGCAATTCTTCTTCTAACGAAAACAATTTATTAATAGGTAGACCGGCCAAATCATCTTCTTCTAATGGCAGTCTACCTACAAATATTCCTTCAATGCCATTCGCTTCTTTAAATGAAGTCGATTTAGGCGATATAACTGAAAATAAAATGATCTACCTACAAGATCAACTTTTTCAAATGATCATCCAAATGAATTCGACTTCATCACTTTTTGAAGCATTTCAAATCGGATGGAAATTTGCAAATAATATTATAATGAATTTAAAATTTAACAGTGATGTTAAATAATTATTTGAATATTTTAAATTGGAATGCTCGATCTTTGAAATCGAGTGAAGATGAATTTTATTATTTTCTCAAAGTTCACAAAATTCATATTGCCATTGTGACAGAAACTTTTCTTAAACCAAATGTAAAATTGAAAAGTAATCCACATTATGTGGTTCATCGATTCGACAGGTTTACTGGAATTGGTGGTGGAGTTGCCATTTTTGTCCAACGGCAAATTAAACATCGAATTTTACCTTCTTTCAATACTAAAGTTATTGAAAGCTTGGGAATCGAAGTTGAAACCATTCATGGAATTTATTTCATCGCTGGAGCATATTTGCCATTCCAATGCACCGGCGAACAATTAAATTTCTTTAAAGGCGATTTGCAAAAACTTACAAGATATCGATCGAAATTTTTCGTAATAGGGGACTTAAATGCTAAGCATGTCCAGTGGAATTGTAGGCAAAATAACAGTAATGGTAAAATACTTCATAATCAACTCTCAGCTGGTTACTTCACAGTTCTTCATCCCAGTAATCCTACTTGTTTCTCTTCCGTGAAAAACCCGTCTACAATTGATCTGGTTCTAACAAATCAAAGTCACATTTGTAGTGAACCGATTACTCATGCTGATTTTGACTCAGATCATCTTCCTGTAACATTCAGACTTTCCAACGAAGCTATAATTAATCCAATTAGTTCTATTTTCAACTATCATAGAGCTAATTGGTTGGATTACAGATCTCACATTGAAAATCATGTGGATCATGAAACTATTTTAGAAAATTCTGCGGACATCGACACAGCAATTGATAATTTGAATCATTATATTATCGAAGCTAGAAATCTTTCAGTTCCCAAAGCTCAAATTAAATTAAATTCTCCTATCATCGATGACAATCTTCAACTGCTCATTCGGTTGAAGAATGTTCGTCGACGACAATATCAACGTTCTCGTGATCCTGCTATGAAAAACATAGTTAAGGATTTACAAAAAGAAATTAAACATAGATTTACTCTTTTGCGAAATGAAAATTTCGCTAAAGAAGTTGAACAAATTAAACCATATTCTAAACCTTTCTGGAAACTTTCTAAGGTTCTTAAGAAACCTCAGAAACCAATTCCTGCTCTCAAGGAAGGAAATCAAATACTTCTTACAAATGGTGAAAAAGCTCAAAAGCTAGCTCAGCAGTTCGAGAGTGTTCACAATTTTAATTTAAACGTTGTGAGTCCTATTGAAAATGAAGTCTCACTGAAGTATGATCATATTTCAACCCAAGTGTTATCACACGATGACATTATTGAGACGAATTTTGATGAAATTAAATCAATTATTAGGAAACTCAAAAACATGAAGGCTCCTGGTAATGATGGAATTTTTAATATTCTTATTAAAAATCTTCCCGATGTTGCCTTGAGACTCCTGGTTAAAATTTTCAACAAGTGTTTTTCATTAGCTTACTTCCCAAAAAGATGGAAAAACGCTAAAGTAATTCCTATCCTAAAACCTGATAAAAACCCAGCAGAAACATCAAGTTATCGCCCAATTAGCTTACTTTCTTCTATCAGTAAACTTTTTGAAAAAATTATCTTGTTAAGAATGATGACTCATATAAATGAGAATTCAATTTTTTTACCAGAGCAGTTTGGATTTCGTCATGAACATTCAACTACTCATCAACTTGTCAGAGTAACGAACATGATAAAATCAAATAAATCTTCTGGGTTATCCACTGGAGTTGCTCTTCTAGACATAGAAAAAGCATTCGACAGTGTTTGGCACAAAGGTTTAATAGCAAAAATGTCTGATTTCCAGTTTCCTATTTATTTGATCAAAATGATTCAAAATTATTTAACTGATCGTACTCTTCAGGTTAGCTATCAGAATTGTAAATCTGAATTGCTACCCGTACGAGCCGGTGTTCCGCAGGGTTCGAGTGTAGCTCCAATCTTGTATAATATTTTCACTTCTGATCTTCCAAATCTACCCGTTGGTTGTCAGAAATCGCTATTCTGTGACGACACAAGTCTGTTAGCCACAGGTAGAAATCTAAGAGTGATCTGCAGTCGCCTACAAAGAAGTTTAAATATTTTCAGTGATTATCTGTCAAAATGGAAAATTAAACCAAATGCAGCAAAAACGCAATTAATTATCTTTCCTCACAAGCCAAGAGCTTCTTTTCTTAAACCAAACAATAATCACATTCTCAAATTGAATGGCCTGGAATTGACATGGTCTGATCAAGCTAAATACTTAGGTTTAACGTATGACAAAAAACTCACTTTCAAGGATCACATTGAAGGAATCCAGGCAAAGTGTAATAAATATATTAAATGTTTATATCCTCTTATAAACAGAAATTCTAAGCTCTGTCTAAAAAACAAATTGTTAATTTATAAACAAATTTTCAGACCAGCCATGCTTTATGCGGTACCAATTTGGTCAAGCTGTTGTTCCACCAGGAAGAAAACGCTTCAAAGGATTCAGAATAAAATTCTGAAAATGATTCTGAAGCGTCCTCCCTGGTTTAGTACAAATGAGTTACACAGACTCACAAATATAGAACCATTAGATGTAATGTCACATAATATTATAAGCAAATTCCGACAAAAATCGATGCAATCTTCAATTGAATCGATTCGCTCTCTGTATTAGTTAGTAAGTTAGTATATAAGTTCCTTTTCCCCATTACACAATACAAGTAGGTTTAGAATTTTCCCTACACAAAAATCTCAGAATTGCGGAAGCAAATGATGTCTTCATGGTAATAACCAAATCATATATATATATATATATATATATATATATATATATATATATATATATATATATATATATATATATATATATATATATATATATATATATATATATATATATATATATATATATATATATATATATATATATATATATATATATATATATATATATATATATATATATATATATATATATATATATATATATATAGAACAGGGCTGAAAAGTCACCACTTGAGGCTGAACACCCAATTTAAATCTTAATAATTTAATTTTAACTCATATTCCAATAAATAGTTATTTAAAAAAAAAAAAAAAAATGAATGGTTAAGAAACGGAGGGCGTCACGCATCTGCTATTTCTGTGACTAACTTTTGCAGTGAACGTAGATATGTGCAATTCGCTCCTGAGCTATTCTAGTGAATCGAATCTTTAAAGTGAGCTGATAGCTCACAGCTCTTTTTAAAAGAACCGCAGCTCACCAGTTCACCGCACTGGTAAGCAGGGATGCCAGGTTCATTAATCTGTGTTCCACAGATTTTCAACCTTTTGCACGGATTCTCACAGACTTCTGAAAATAGTCACAGATTTACACAGATTCTGAAATCGATCATAGATTTTAAAAATTGATCACAGTTTAGCACCAAAAATTACAGTGCGGTAGGAAATAGTGAGAGTTTTTGTATGGTTACAGATTTTTCGAAAAATGACCTGGCATCCCTGCTGGTAAGGTTAAAACAATCTACGAGCTGAACGGATCTTCGGCTCTTGAAGAGCGAGTTACAAATGAGAAGAAATGTTTACATGAGCTTTTGTTCGTTCTTCTAAATGTGCATCTATCCTTTTTAACAGATAGAATGAGCCATTGTCAATAAGAAATCTTACCTCTCACTCAGTAGGCTAAGGTATTGCTCTTTGTTTTCTTTCTATCGTCTTAAAAAACGTGTTGCTTCGGGATAAGTCAATTTATTTACACGTTTAGAAATGAAATCTCTTTGTAAAGGTTTGTATTTTACAATACTTTTTCATATTTTGTTTGGAAAACATTTTTCCATTTTTTTAATATATGTTGAACTTTTGATAATTTTTCGGATTTTGAATATTTAAAACTAACTTTGAAAAGGCCTAAAAAAATTGCATCGAGTTCCACTTAGATTTTTTCTAATATTTTTAAATGTCAAAAAGTAAACAAAATAATAATCACAACAATTTTCTTAAGCTGCGCGTGCAAGCATGAGCTTGTTTATGCGTATTTATGCGCACTTTGTAGTAGATACTTAGGTAACAGAGGTAGATTTTACGTAGATAAAATCGAAAAAACTGTTTTTAAAATAAAGTGAATATATCTCAAAAAATATTTTGTTCAATTATTTATATTTTCAGCAAAAATACTTCAAATATATTTTCTTCAAAATAAGATAGAAAAAAAAAATTTTTGCGAAAAAATTTTTTTTTCCGAAATTACCTCCCCAAGTAACAATTTTTGTTACGCTAGCTTGTTTGTGACTAGTTTGTAACCAGATATTTGAGTGATTGTTACTAACGTCTAACCACTTGCAGGACTCAAAAAGCGCATTTTCTACTAGTTGTTAGGTCGGCTAAAAATAAGTTGTCGTTACGTTGTAATGTCATACTGAAAGAACTTATCTTTTCATTACTTGAACTTGTTTTCAAGTAAACTAGTTGAAACTTAGTCACCATCGACATTATAAACATTGAATGAATACAGAACACTTTTCTATCATCAATAAAAAAGCAGAAGAGTACTTTAAATCACAAATTCGATACAAGGTACAAATTTCACAACGATTTTGAAACTGTCGAGCGGAATTAAATTTTACTTAACTGTTTTTTATGCGCCTTCAATCAAAATCTGTTTATAAAGATATAAAAAATAAACAGCAAAATAACACTATGTTCAGAATGCTCAAAATTATTCCAAGTGATTTCTCATCATTTTGAATTCATATATCATGAGAATTACAATATTATCACAATCGATGTTCAATCCCTATATTATTTTCTTCGTGTTTATGACAGTGCATAGAACAAAAATGACTATTCTGCTTTTCACTATTTTCGACAAAAAGTAGTTTTGAAACAAGTAATATCCTGGTTTTATTTATGTTTCATACACTTCTTGAGACTCCATATTGTGTTCGCCATATTCAAGCCAACAAAGGTTGTTTTGTTTTCATTTTCGTTATCATAACGTTGAGAAAACCTACCGATAACTATCTGAATCAATGAAGAAATTATATGTTATAATTTTATAATATCTAAGTTATTACTACATCAATTCACAGTAACGATTTACATATACGCTTACGTATTTACATTGGTTTCGCAACGGAAAATAAACCTTTTTTCAACTAGTAGCTAAAAGCATAGTTGTGATTAAAGATATGTTAGAATCAAGTAACGATAACTTACAAATGATAGTTAGTTCAATGTTTACGTTATAAAAAAAACACTGCTGTCACCTTGTTTCAACCAGTACTACATAAAAAACATGTTCGTGCTCTTGTTGCAACACAGTTGGGTTAAGTGGTATCAAAACTAGTTACGGGTTGCTACTATTGAAGTCAAATAAACTTTTTTTCAACTAGCAGCTAGAAGCATTGTTGTGATTAAGAATATGTTTGGATTAAGTAACGATAGCTTATAAATAATATTTAATTCAATATGACACGAAGATGTTATTATTGGAAACCTAAATAACTATTTCGTAACTAGTTATGTTATGATGAAACATTGCTGTCACCATGTTTTAATCACTATAACATAAAAAACATATTCGTGCTCTTATTGCAACATAGTTAGGACTTTGTCGTATCAGAACTAGTTGCGGATTGCTACTTGGGTCCTTAACAAAAATTAAGGTGCCACTAGGTTCTACAAAAGATCCTACGGATAATTTGAAAAAATCTGGGGTATACAAAATCTCGTGTTCTCATTGTGATAAAATATATATTGGACAAACAAAGAGAACTCTAGACATCCGTTTCAAAGAGCACGTCGCTGAAAGAGCGAAAGCATCTAAAGAAATAGAGAAAAGACTACCACATCATTTCAAGTCAAAAGTAGCTGAACATGCCTTTTCTGAAGATCATGAACTCACTACCAACGACATAAAAATCATAAGACAAATTTCCAACCCATGGAAATTAGACACAGCCGAAAGTTTAGAAATCTTCAAAAATAACTCCATTTCTTTATTAAATCGTGACCAAGGAAATAAGCCCTCCTGGCTATTCAAGTTATTACCTAAACATAAGATACAAATAGATTTAGGTAATACTTAATCTCTTAACAAAATATTCCACTTCTTCAGTTTGTTGCCCTCCGCTGACAATCAAACTACCTTCCTACCCGTTTGTTACTACCTGTTTCTTCCCGTTTTTATGTTTGTTATGCTTCATTAAAGTATAGTGACTTTGTGAAAGTGTAATAACGTGACAGTGAAATAGTGGAATTAAATGGTACATAAATAGTGCAACTGTTGAATATATTCCGCTAACAGCTCCAGGTGAAAAATAGTTATTTATGTGATTAATCTCCCTAAAAGTGAGATAAAAATTTTATTTTAGCTCAGGGCCAACATACGGGCTGAGTTACTTCGATAAAGTTGTGCAGAAAGTTATTTCATACAAGTTTGCTGAAGGTACTATTCCCGTAACTTGAGTGTAATTCAAGATATAATGTATTTTCTGAAAAGGATGTCCAAAAACCAGTTTTTGTGAGAAAACATATATATATATATTCAATTTATATGAGTTTTTCATGTTATACAAAGCTTTTCATCTTTAAAAACTACACAACTTTCTCGAACATACTATTCTGCTATCATTTCAGTTTAATGAAATAGAGCAATTTTTCATGTTTTTTTTAAATAACATTCTAACTTGTCTATTATCAAAAGGCGCAGGAAGGTGAAGATGGGACTACTTACATATTAAACTACTTCAAAAGAGCTTTCATACCGTGGTTGAATTACTCGTCTGTGATCGTCTGCAGGCGAGATAAGTTCTCTTCAAATATCCTTGTCCTTGACATTTTCAATGATAAGGTTCATTGTATTTCAGATCAGATTCATTGTATTTCAGATTCCATTTTATCTCCGAAACCATAATTGCCCGACATTTAATCTACGAACTTGATCCGCAATTTAATAGTAGCTTTCAAACGCGCTTAGGGTCATGAAACCGACTCAGCCATCCCTGAGAAAATTGTGCGGTAGAAAAACCTACGTGTTTTGTCGGCTACGTGACTTATACCATTGTATCTCCGGAACCAGAGGTGACAACCAGTTGATCTTCGAACTGGATCACTGGTAGAACAGTAGCTTGCAAACGAGCCTAAGCTTGTGAAAATCGGTTGAGCTATCTCTGAGGAAATTGAGGGGTAAAATATCTTCGAAAAAGGCACACACATGCATACATACACACAAACATTTTCCAATCTCGTCGAACTGAGTCGAATCGTATACAACACTATGGGTCTCCGAGGCTCCGTAAGAAAGTTGTTTTTTCCAGCAATTCTATAGAGAAAAATAAATATCATATTTTAATGGAGTACCATCCTCGAATGATTTCAGGAAAGCTATGATTCCTGATATTTTTATTAGTATTGCTAGCAAACTTTTTTCTTCTTGATCATGTGCTTTAACGTTTTTTCCAAGTTTTTGCCTTTCTCTATAGAAAGGTATTAGAATTGCTGAAAAAAACGACTTTCGAATGGTGCCTCGGAGATCCATAGTGTTATATACCATTCGACTCAGTTCGACGAGATCGGAAAATCTCTCTCTCTCTGCGTGTGTGTGTAGCTTGCAAACGATCTTTCGAAGATATTTTTACCGCTCAATTTTCTAAGAGATGGCTGAACCGATTGTAACAAACTTAGGCTCGTTTGAAAGCTACTGTCGGGCCACTGATCAAGTTCGAAGATCAAATGGCTGTGACTTTTGGTTCCGGAAATATGATGGTATAAATGACGTAACCGACAAAACGTGTTGTTTTTTTACCGCGCAAGTTTCTCGGAGATGGCTGAACCGATTTTAACAAGTCTAGGCCCGTTTGAAAGCTATTGTTAGGCCATTGATCAAATTGGAGGATTAAATGGCTGTGGCTTTTGCTTCCGAAGATATGATGGTATAAGTGCCGTAACCGACAAAACACGTTGATTTTTACCGCTCTTATATATAAGGGTGCCAATATTTTGGGATCACCTCTATTTTCGTAAAGCTCTAGTGCTCAAAACTTTAAGTACCTCGAAAGAAGCCCTCATGCAAAATTTGAGCTAAATCGGACATGCGTGAGGGGTGCTGCATTAAAAAAATTTTTTTTTTAAATCAACTTCATGGAACTTACAAATTCTTTGATATTTATTAGTCCCAAAAAGTCGATTTTTTCAAAAAAAAATTTTTTCGGGATGACACTAAATCTCGACGTTTCATGCAATTCTAAGCCTTTTGCCATCAAAATTTTATTTTTCGATTTCGAAAATTTCAAGTAAATCACCCCCCTCCCCTCATATGGTGATTTTTCAAGATCTATGAAAATTCCATTAAGTGGACTAAGAAAGGGTTTTTTTAGATTAGCATCACTCTTCTTTTACAAATAGGCAACACAAATGTTGGCAAAATGATATCGACTGTGTGACATAAACACTGAAGAATGCTTTTTTGAACTACTCTAATCAATATGAATCAATTCATGTCAAAATTAGTGTCCGAAATTATTTAATAAAATTATGAAATATTTTTTCATGAGACTGTTATGAAAGAAGAGAACGGCATTATCACACCAGTAGGTGGATTAAGAAGGGTTTTTTGGTTTTCGCCGCTTTGATATCATCACTGTGCAACGTTCGAGATACGTCTTTTTCGCCTACCTGAGTTTTTTGTTCTTCACCTGGATGGCGATGGTTGTAAACGACCTCTAGGTTGCAAATCTTTATTAAATCTCTCTTCACATGATTTCACAATCATGCGCGTTCCAACTCTTCTGCTAAAGTCGCCATCCGGGTATTCGCACTAGATCAATTGTAGTATGGTTTCTCACAGAACAGAAACTCGTTGGGCTATTTTAAAATAAATCAGATAAAATAGGCATACTTCTTATGCTTCACACGGAACTGGACGTCGTGGTGAGGACCACCACAGCAGCAACAACAGACCATACCTTATGTGTGGTATAAAGCTTCAAACACTCAGGTCGTGCTCTCATTGGGTTTTTGGGCATCCTGGCGAGCAGTTTCCTTCTGAACTAGTAGCCTCAACAACAGATTATCATTAAGCGAATTCAGGTCCTGCATACTGGATCTGGATTTGAGATTTGAATTTTTTTACTTGGTTCTGTAACAAAATCCTAAAACAGAACGAAAAACCTGAATTCTGGTCCTCCTGAATTCTGAGCATAATTTCAAGTTTAAAATTTTGTTTCAGAATTTAGATTTAGGTTACAGAAATTAAAACCATGTGTCTGGGTCGGGATCTTGACTTGATTTTTGGACATGAATTTAGTTCCTTTATTAATATTCGGAATTTAGTTCGAACATCAAGTTCAGAATTCGGTTCCAGAGCTTCAGGATTTTTAAAAAGAGTTTCATCATTGTAGAACATGCTCATGTAATGAATTCTTGGTCCAGATTTCTAACCAGATTTTTTCCTCTAAATTCTAAATTCAAATTACCCATTACCCACCCACCTTTTTCAACCAGCTCTTGCATTCAAAGTTTATTTGCCGATTACTACTGCTGCTGACGAAGCATAGTTTGCTTGTTTGTTACGGGCGGCCAGAATTATGCTGCGTTCTACTACGCCAGTCTTCAGAAAAATTATAAATGCAAGAACCGTATAAAATCATTTGTTTCGGAAGAACCAGCGTAGATTTTATACAGTTATATAATTAAAAGTTTTTTTTGTCCGGTTCTGACAAAAAATTTTTTTAAACAATATGTGTTTAAACGAGATGATGTTCAAAACTCATAATCGAATATATTGTACGGTTGTTGATAGCTATCAAAATGTTAATCTAAGAACAACAAAAATATCAAAATTCTTCCAGTTATATTTATTCAAAACATTACTTCTGTGTTTGCCAGATAAAAGGTGTAGTCCGTTCGTGATCTTATATGATATCAATTGTCTATCAGTCGGTTTATCGATAAACACTATTAATTTCAAACTAGCAAATAAATATTTCTCAGGATTAAGCAAACAATTTTAGCAGTGCCAATGTCTGCAATTTACCAATTAGTATCTACCTCATTTTCGCTTGATTTAGAAGGTTCAAAGTGATATCCGTAAGAACAGTGAAGTTACGAGTATCCAATAAAATACATTCCGCAAGTAACGCATATTGTGGCCATGATGGGTTTTCATGGTTAGGATCACTTTGATCATGAAATTATGAATAATTGTCATGATTGCATGAGAAGACAAAGTGATTTGGTTTAATGAATTTTAAATCATGACTACAATAACGGATTTCTTTCCATGTATGAAGAAAGATGTAATTTGATAAACAATTCAATAAGGATACTGTGGATAAAGCTAAGATCAGACTAGCCAGTTTATATGTCACAGTTTATCTGCCACGGACAAGTAATTTTTCGGCAGTTTAAATTTGGTCTGGCAATGTGATTCACAGTTAAATGACTGCAGCGGTCAGGTTTGACTGCCGGTAGTCAATATTTTGACAGTTGTTATGTTTGACTGTGACAGACTTTTTGAGCATGTCTGTATTGTGATTACATTGATCAGACAAATAAAACTAGTTACAGACTTATTATAGGGAGTGGGCTGTTTATTACAGTTTTTCTGCACACAGTGATCACATTACAAGAAAGTTTTGCGACAGAGAACTTTCCGCGGAATATCGTTTTATGATAAAATATCGATCTGGTCTCACAAAAGGAAGTTCATTGCGTTGCTACTTGGTGTGTTGTGTTTGGAAGCAATTAAAGAAGGAATGTAAATGTGCTTCGGTTTTTTTTACCTCTTTTATATATATAAAAATAGGTATAGAAATCGCTCAAACTTAAGAAAAATTTCCCAAGGCCCGGAGGCGCATGGTGGATTGGTTATTATTTTAGAAAATCTCAAATATTGAACTTTTCCACATTTTTGAAAAATATGAAACCGAAGCTCTTCGATGTATCTAAAAATTATTTATTAATCAAGGATGAAGTGAGCGTGTTTTTGTTAAAATGAAACGTTAATTTTGAATGAGTAAATAAAAAAAAAAATAGTCGAAATAGTGACCATCTTTCTGGCAATTTGTGGATACCTTGCCAATCAGATATCCAATTTTCGACTTCTTCGTAGGAATTGAAATGGTGCAAAGTCAATGCGTGGCTATTCGATAAAAACAAATTGTAGTCATTTCATATAAATTCATATTTGTTTTCCTTCCTTTTTCATCTCTGCATGATTTACATTTCAAGTGATTCTATCATAAATTGTTTCATCTTTGTTACAGTACTTTGGTTGTTCTGTTTCTTATTTCCTATCTGTATTTTACTGATTTAGTGTCGTTTGATACAAATAGTAGTCGGAAATAAATGAACACGACGGTGAGGGAGAAGCTCCCAGTCAAGTGCTTTGATTGTATCCTTCCTGAACTTTGACACTGATTTTGATCATTTGGTGCCCCCCCCCCTCCCCCTCTCGTCGCCCTGATGATACACTACACCTTTCTAATCCTTTCCCACATAAAAATCATTACCTTTTAAACCGTCTTTTACATGTTGCTTCTGATAGAGCATGATCACCATATGCCTCAAACAAGCATTCGATGAGACTCTGCAGTACTTTTCTTCAAATGCAAACAAAATTCTAATGCTTTCCCCAAATCATCACTTTCTAGTACAAAATTCGACAATTTTTAAATGATTGATATATGCGATGTTGTTTGTTCTATGATGTATATTAGATATGTTTAGCAGATGTCATAACAAACAAAAAATTGAGATTCTTTCACATTATATGTTCATTATCTACACATTTGTGTCTTAACACTCACATCATACGGGTATATCTGCTATTACTAAAAAATCCAGAGTGGCACCGAGATCGAAAGCGTAAAAAATATGTTTCGCAATTGTTAAGAACTTTTCACGCAACAAATACATTTTCAATAAATTGTAAATGGAGTGGTAGATTTAAAAATCAAATGCAATAAAAATCCATAGGATCATCCTACCTAAATATGACAATTACAGGGTTGAAATCGAACTAATGAACGAACGATAAGCTATTGGAAACTCGGTAAATATTTACAAAATCTAGAAACAAATTTCAAATGAGTAAATTATTTGTTACTGTTCAGTATTTTTTAATTTGGAGTGGTTAATAGTTTTTTCATTATTTCATTATTTAATTTTTCATATCTATTTCAGTACAAAGCAAATCGTTCCAATACTAAACTTCTGGAAATCCATTGCACTTTATCGTGAAGAAGGAGCTCGGAAAATTCACTAGTAATTTTTTTAAAGAATTCTACGAAATGTGATAAAAGTTTCATTATTTCGACCGGAAATGACGACATTGACAACGCGGTTCGGTGAGAAGTGAGTGCACGTCGTTGAGAGATAGAGGTGGTGTCCAGTGTTGGTGATTGCCGAAAATTTGACAGAAGCTGCTCGATATTCATCAATATTGTATACAACACTTTCAATCTGGTAGAAGATGCTACAAGAACTCGTGTCTCGCAATGCATGAGCCGCGAGAGGATTTTTATACATTTGTTCACTCCACTTCATACTCTGAGTATTTCGCGGCCCTTTAAAAAATTACAGTCTGATAATGATTGGTGCTGTGTGGAATTTACCAAGAGAGACTCGCAAGTTGACAATTATCGCAGAAAATCGAATCGATGATTCAACTTGATGATTCTCATACTAGGTTGCAATATTTAAGAACCCTTGTGTGGAGCATTCACAGACATTCTCATAGACACAACTTATACAAAGGTTATATGCACATAGTTAGAATAAGCGACAATAGTAAAATGATTCCATCGCAATTATCCACTGCCATACAGAATCGGATCGCGAAACGAGAATAAGCGACCGTTTGTCGCTTCAGAGATAATCCCCTCAGCAGCGAGCTAACCTTTGATTCTCAGACAGGTCATCGAGAGAAATTCACTCTTGCACTGCTGTCTACTCTATGTTAAATGAACCATGCCGATTTTTTGTTGCTGCGATGATATCCGTCTCTCTTTGATGGTACTGATTGAATCGTGTGAAGAGTTGCTAGTGAGCGTTCTTTGATACGATAAAAACCATCCTTGGTGGCGTCTAATACTCGTTAATCGATTTCGATCGATTTTAGGTACTTTTTTGCGGCTTCCTGTTCCTGACATAGTGGTCATATACTCAAAAATGGAACTCACGCACTTTTCGTAGAGGTCGCTTAACCGATATTCACAAATTTAGGATCAAATAAAAGGCCACAACTTCTGAACTTTGCGCGGATGCCAGTGTTTGAAATATCCCTTTTAAAATTATAAGTATTTAAAATTTAAACCGTAGTTTAAAGTACGATGGTCAAATCATATAAAATTTTATAAAATTTACTAAAATCAATACAGTTTATAAGTCATGTTAACAGATGGTCATTCGAACCGACTTCATTTACACCTGTTGCAGAAGTACCTGGAATAGCAAAACTGTTTCATTTTGTTGGTTGTACTAATTGATGCGCAATCAATTTTTTTTGTTTTCTTTCGAAAAGCAATGAAAATTATTTCGAAGAACCCCACATACATGAGAATGTGAGAATATGAGTAATACGAGAAAGCCATCAATACACCACTAGGTGGATTAGAACAGGTTTTTTATTACTACCTGTTTTCAACACATTAGAAAAAATTTGATCACGAAACCAAACCTCTTGAGGAAAACCACGTGTACTCACTTCTCACAACATAAACAAGTTTTTGGTTGTCATAGAATCTGTGACGGACAACTTCTGCACAACAAATTCAGAAACAGTCAAATTTGTCTGTTTGTCTGTCGACTATAATCACACTGTGATTACATTGTCACAGATAATCTGCACACTTTGACTGCATACAGATGGACAGTCAAGCCGATTTTGACTGCATGCAGACAACTGCGAACCGATTACACTATATTACAGTCAAACTGCACAAGTTTGTGCAGATAAACTGGCTAATGTAATCGTTGCTTAAGAAGCCTTTACATTATTTGTTATATGCCGATTTTCATAGTTGTCCCGGGTTGGCGGTTCAGCGCATAGGGCGCTGGTCTTACAAGCCAGTTGTCATATGTTCGAGTCCAGACCTGGACGGATACTTAAGCTACGATCAGACTAGCCAGTTTATCTGTCACAGTTTATCTGCCACAGACAAGTAATTTTTCGGCAGTTAATATTTGGTCTGGCAATGTGATTCACAGTTAAATGACTGCAGCGGTCAGGTTTGACTGCCGGTAGTCAATATTTTGACAGTTGTTATGTTTGACTGTGACAGACTTTTTGAGCATGTCTGTATTGTGATTACATTGATCAGACAAATCAAACTGGTTACAGACTTAAATATAGGGAGTGGACTGTTTATTGCAGTTTTTCTGCACAAAGTGATCACATTGGAAGAAAGTTTGTGGGGCAGAGAACTTTTCACAAAATATTGCATTATGATAAAATATCGATCTGATCTCACAAACAGAAGTTCGATGCGTTGTTACTTTGTGTGTTGTGTTTCGAAGCAATTAAAGAAGGAATATAAATGCTCCGTTTTTTTAACCTTTTTTATAAATATCAAAAATAGGTATAGAAATCGCTCAAACTTTAGAAAAATTTTCCGAGGCCCGGAGACGCATGGTGGATTGGTTATTATTTTAGACAATTTCAAATACTGAACTTTTCCACAGTTTTAAAAAATATGAAACCGAAGCTCTTCGATGTGTCTAAAAATCATTTATCACCCAAATATGAAGTGAGCGGGTTTTTGTTAAAATGAAACGTTTTTTTTTGAATGTGAAAAAAAAGTCGAAATAGTGACCATCTTTCTGGCAATTTGTGGACAATAAGTATTTTTCACGCAACAAATACATTTTCAATAAATTGTAAATGAAGTGGTAGATTCAAAATTCAAATGCAATGAAAATCCATAGAATCATCCTACCTCCGTAAATATGACAATTAAAGAGTTGAAATTTTGGGAAGGTTGTATCCAGTCCAAGCTCTTTCAAATATGGTATAACGGTATGAATTCGCTTTGGGTAAGAGTTCAGATTTTGACAGATCCCCACTTTTATTACCAAACGCTTTGTAATCAATGCAATTATCGAACTAATGAACGAACGATAAGCTATTGGAAATTCGGTAAATATTTACAAAATCTAGAAAAATATTTCAAATAAGTACATTTTCTGTTACCGTTCAGAATTTTTTAATTTGGAGTAGTTAATACTTTTTTCATTAATTCATTATTTAATTTTTCATAATTATTTCATCCAAGTACAAAGCAAAACGTTAAAGTACTATGCTTCTGGAGATCCATTGCACTTTATCGTGAAGGAGGAGCTCGGAAAATTCAGTAGTAATTTCTATTAAGAATTCTACGAAATATGCGATAAGCTTCATTATTTCGACCGGAAATGACGACATTGACAACGCGGTTCGGTGAGAAGTTAGTACACGTGGTTAAGCGATAGAATTGGGGTCCAATACTCGTTAATCGATTTCGATCGATTTTAAGTACTTTTTTGTAAAATAAACAATATTTGTGTATAAAACTAAAGAGCCCTGGCATCATATACAAAGAGCCTTGGGCTATTCCCGGCTTTCTGTTCCTGAAATAGTGGTCATATACTCAAAAATGGAACTCACTCACATTTCGTAGAGGTCGCTTGACCGATATTCACAAATTTAGGTTCAAATAAAAGGCCAAAACTCCTGAGCTTCTAAACTTTGCCCGGATGCAAGTGTTTTAAATTTCATTTTTGCCATTTCCAAAATTATAAGTATTTAAAATTTAAACCGTCGTTTAAAGTACGATGGCCGAATCATATAAAATCTTATAAAATTGACTAAAATGAAAACAGTTTGTAAGTCATGTTAACAGGTGGTCATTCGAACTGACTTCATTTACACCGGTTGCAGAAGTACCATCAATAGCAAAACTGTTTCATTTTGTTGGTTGTTGGTTGTGCTAATTGATTTTTTTTTGTTTTCTTTCAAGAAGCAATAAAAATTATTTCGAGGAATACCACATGTATGAGAATGTGAGAATATGAGTAATACGAGAAAGCCATCAATACACTACTAGGTGGATTAAAACTGGTTTGTTATTACAATCTGGTTTCTACACATTAGAAAATAATTGATCACGAAACCAACCCTCTTGGGGAAAACCACGTGTACTCACTTCTCAAACTGGTGCTGGAACGTTTTGCTTTGTGTTTGGATGAAATAAACAAGTTTTTGGTTGTCATAGAATCTGTGGCAGACAACTTCTGCACAACAGTTTCAGAAACAGTCAAATTTGTCTGTACAGTCATCAACTGGTTGTCTGTCGACTATGATCACACTATGATTACATTGTCACAGATAATCTGCACACTTTGACTGCATACAGATGGACAGTCAAGCTGAATTTGACTGCTTGCAGACAACTGCGAACCGATTACACTATATTACAGTCAAACTGCACAAGTTTGTGCAGATAAACTGGCTAATGTAATCGTACCTTTAGTGTCAAAAGGATCGTAGTACCAGCCATGCAATGACTCTGTACGCTAAGAACCGGCTGCGAAGTCTGTTGAAACAGAAAGGCCAAATTCCACAAAAGGAATGTATTGCCCGGAGTTTGTTTTCGATTTTCATAGTTTCGGTAAACGGATATGCATTAATCCGTAAGTCCGATCGTAAGGAAATTGAACTGTAGCTGCTGGTGATACTACCTGCACGCATCAGCACACATACTGACGTTTTCTGATATCGATGCATAAAGCCGCATGAAGTTGAAATTATACAATAATTATTAAGTCTTTTTCTAACGAGATAAGCAAAACGATAGGGCGATTTAATGATGAACAACACGTTGGAAATGCTAGTTGCGTTAGGGATACTGGTTCAGTAGTTTTGCTCGTAATAAAGTCATAAGAAATAATGTTCCAATCATTTAGTTATCTATTTTTCAGGAGTGAAAATGTTGCAGACTAGAAACCGAAGGTATGGCTTCTCTTTTGCCTTGTACCGTTAGTCATTTGAATCAAACAATAGATAATGAACCAACAGATACCAATTAGGATCCAGCTTCTCACAATACATGCTGATGGATGTCCTTTCTTCGATAGATCTATTTGTGGATAAAGCATCAGTACTCGTGTGGTTTCAGGATTCGATGAAAAGCCATCATCTCGAAGCGGGTTCTGTTGAACATAACCTGAAGCAAGAAATATAGCACCAGCTTCCCGCTAGTATGCTTCCTCCGTACCGGTTCCCTCTGACGATTCCGACAATACGACGACAGGCATTGGAGCCACCTTCAATTACGGTCGGTATCATTTATTTTTCCTGACCTACTGACTAGAGTGTGGGTTCGGGAAGGTTGGTGCGTTTCCAACGTTGCTGCTGTCTCGCAAATTTGCTTTCCCGCTGCTTGTTCGGACTGGCTCTCCAAGCACAAGTGTTCATCAGTTATGCTTCAGTGCGCTCTCTGTAGATCCCTGAAAACCGAGCCGACGACGCGTCGGTATTCGGAACGACTCGGGTTGTTATGCTTCACATGGAGAGTTCGGTTTGTGTTGCGCAACATATTCCTTCGGTTTGACGAGCCGACCGGGGGGTTCCTCTCGAGGCCGTATAGCAATGCGACTGTAGCAACGGTACGTCAAGGTGAAGGATTCCTCATGATTCTTGTGTTATGTTACACGTAGCATAGCGATGAGAGAGTTGGTTCGTTCTAGAGCAGATAATATTTCCGGTAGGAGCGGAATTTTTAGTCGTGTTTTAGAAATCGAAACGAGCGGATGTATTTTGATGTTTCTCGCGCCCCCACGCTGTAGGAAGTTGTTTGTGAATATTTCGTGTTTGAGTCCTGTTTGCTATCGCAACGCTGGTCACGATTTGTTATCTGATTTGGCCATTGGCAATTTTGAGCCTTTTCGCACACATTTTGGACTGGTTAGTTCACACAAAGCTGCAGGTTTAGTTTGAAAGTGCGAAGTGTAGTATCGTGCCGGTAGAAGGTTTCGGTTTTTACCGACGATCTCGTGATACACTTTGGCACCGGCTGCCCTGGCCTTCGGTCTACATATAGTGCGAGTGGTGTGTGTTTGTGGGATGGTCATCGAAAAACGCCGCCAAGTGCAGAACAGAGCAACGAGGAAAATCTTCATCCCAGCTGTTTCGAGTTTCTCTCAGACGAACTACGTCGACTACTAGGTGCGGGAGCACGGAAGAAAAATCGGAAAATGCGAATAGCGAATAATGAAATTGGAATAAAATAAATTTCCTTCCATTCGTGTGTGCATTGTTGGTGTTGGTGAAAGCTGAAATAATAGTGAATATCGCAGCAAATTTGTTTTGATAAATTTGAATCTGTCAGTCCGTTGTACGTGTTGGTCGTGTTGCTCGCCCGTCTATCTATCGTCACCACCCGCGCCACCTGAGGCTACCTGTAGGAATGATAAAATTGGAAAAGTATTAAATTGTAGCTACAGAGTGAACGCATTTGGAGCAAAATTTGATTCCGTGCCTAGATCGGATCGCATATAGTGTGTAAAAACTGTGAATTGCTTTCGGTGTAGTAAAAATAGCTAGCGTGAGCTCATGCCGCGGGCAAAACAAGTGATGTTTATTCAATTTTCTTCGCACGTGTGTGTCCTGGCATCGCTTTAGAAAAGCCCGAACGGTGTGCGGTGCGTGAAATACGTGCGTGTCTGATAGCAAGTCATCTGTAAGCCTACGGATTTGTAGCCACCTGAGGACAGCAGCCGTGAAAATTCAGGAAGCTCACTCCCGTTCTTCTAAACTAGCAAGATCAGCGCTGACTGAGCAGCACCGAGCATGGATAAATTCAGCACCATAAAAATTGGATTATTCTGTTTACTTTTCGGAGGTGAGATATGGAAATTTCGCGTCTTATACCTTTATCTCTCGAATGTGTCAGAATTATAAATTTTTCGCCTTGTTTGTTATAATAGAAATAAGCGTTTTGTTTGATATAAGGCACCGAGAGCGCATATCTGTTGCTATATTGTGTGGATTTATTTGGAATACACCGCATGCGGCTGCTAGGTGTACGTTTTTTTTCTACTTCATCTTCTAAGGGATAATATTTCAAAATCTTTAATTCAATTAGGCATGGGCAATCAGGATTTTCTGTACGTGAGAGGATATCTAATCTAAGTTTCAATAAAATCCTGAGCTATTTACATGAAGTTTTGCAATGATTGAAATTAACCTATTTTGACGGTATGATTGCAATTGGTTATTTTGTCCGGGTAAAATTTACTTTTAATTTGATTTTATTTCGTCTTCTATCGTATAACGATCATTTGGATCCGAAAACTTGTGTTCACAGGCAATATATAATAAAAGAGCGCCGTTTTGTAGGGCAACGTTTTTGAAAGTGGTTTATCTCGTTTTTAATTCACTCGTCAATTCTTTCCAGTTTGATTCTCTTAAGTAGTTTAAATAATATAGTTGGTTGAAAAATTCATCCAGAATTTATATAAATAATTTTTGGAACACACTGTTATCTAAAAAACCACCGACCTAGCTAGAAATCATTATTACATTCTCTGTGTGCCATACTATTACATTCTCTTGGTGAAGTTTGATTTGGCATTCAATTTCTTACGTGCATAAGCTTCACTAGGCTGAAATTCTATTAACACTAACAATCCTTCCAGATCAGGGCTCGAACATACGACAATTGGTTTGTAAATAATCGGTTGCACTGCACGCTTGAAATCGCTTGTTTTTGACAGATAGCTCCTTGCTCTCATTCGCTGAATTTACTTGGAGATACTTGATCGGATTTAGAAGATCGTACACTCGTTTGAAATATACGATTACATATAAGTTGGAATGGCTTATAGTGAACACTGCCGGTTCCAAAGAAAAAAACCTATTTTAATCCACCTAGTGGTGCAATGATGCCTTTCTCACATTACTCATTACATCATAAATATGATCGTGAAATTCGCAAAATCAACTGTTTATTGAATAGAAATAGGATAATTTGTTCGGATCTAATCTTACAAACTCTATAAAACCTGTTTACCCTGTAGTTCCGGAACCGAAAGTAGTATCCACAACAAATTAAGGAATTCCGTATGAAACTGTAAGACTTTTCTTTTGAACCTATAAGTTTGTGAAAATCGATTTGGCCATCTCCAAGAAAAGTAAGTGAGATCCTTTTTGCAGTTTTTGATCATTATTTCCAATACTTCCGAAACCGGATTCAGATAAACGGAATAGCCGAAGTTGGTTCGTTTACTACCAACAAATATGACCTACAAATTGGATCAGTTTTGAACGTAGTTAAACCTATACTTACTATCTCATGCTCTATTTCGATTAAACCAATTAAACGAAACGAACCTGCGTTTTTGTTACTTCTGCGTATGTAAGTCAAGCTAAACAGCATAACACATGTAATAGGATTATTATTATTATTATTATTATTATTTTTATTAATATTATTATTTTTATTATTAATATTATTATTATTATTATTATTATTATTATTATTATTATTATTATTATTATTATTATTATTATTATTATTATTATTATTATTATTATTATTATTATTATTATTATTATTATTGACATCACTACACAACGTGTACGAAATGGAACAAAGCACGCCTTGTTCGTTTTGTGTTTTCTTCTTCTTTCAGTGTTGTACATAGTGCCACTCTATATGGCGATTTGAAAACTTTGACACTCATCGCCCTGCAACTGCGGAACCGGAAGTCCGATCCGGATGAAATTTCACACTAGGTTTAAAGACAGTATGAACTTCAATTCAAATCAAGATTTGTGAAAATCGGTTCAAGCATCGCAGAGAAATCGAAGTGAATTTAGTTTTAGGAGTTTTTCTTCTCCACTTTCGGTGTTCTTCGAACAGGGAAAGAGGGAACCAGTAGTGCCGAATTAACTTTTCATGCCCACAAACTAACAAGCTCTGCAAACTAGAAGAATTTATCAGACAGTTTTATGGGATTTGTACCTGTTTTTAACCATCGTTTGTGGAAAAATACTAAAAAAATTGGTAATTTTCCACTTATCACTTATCTTAGCTTGCAAAAATCGGTTGAGTCGTTCCAGAGATAATTGAGTGTAAACTTTTTCTCAAATTTTCACGCCATATAACTCCGGAACCGGAAGTCACATTCAAATGAAATTCAATAGCAAGCTATGGGACTATAATACCTTTTATTTGAATCTTAGTTTGTGAAAAACGGTTCAGCCATCTCTGAAAAAAGTGAGTGCATATTTTTTTTCACTTTTTTGGTACTATATCTCCGGTTAAAAAGTCGATTTTCACAGTGATTGCATAGCCTTTCTATATGAGAAAGGCAAAACGTGAAAGTATCGTAACCGCAAAAACGCATTTTTTTCTTTCCGCATAATTTTTTTCAGAAATGGCTGGCCTCATTTAGGCCAATTTGCGCTCATTTGGGGAAGTGAATCTTAGTTTGTAAAATCCGTTAAGGTATTTGGTATTAGTTTGTAAAATCCGTTAATGGTATAATGCAAAACTATCAAAATATTACTCAGATATTTCATATCCGTATGCTCTGAACCCCTTTCTATTCTTGTTGAAACCCTTCTTATTCTAGCTAGTGGTGTGAAAATGCCTTTCTCATAGCCATCATATTTATGAGATTATATTCTTAGCCAATAATATTCTATCATTTCACGCATAATTGTCTCGAATATATAGAAAAAAAAAACACATAAAATATGGAACAGTTATGTGTAGAACGTCCGTATTGTTAACTTATCAAATAACCCAATAGTAGCTTACAAACGTGTCTAAGACTATGGCATCGTCGAGAGATTTTGAAGCACTGAAAAACATTATGTTTCGTCGGTTAAGTCATGTATAAGACAACATATCTCGAACCGGGAATGTTTGTTTTCTAAACTAGATCAGGGACTACATTGAAGCTTCTAAATAAGCCTAAGTGTATCGATATTCGTTGATTGAATGTGAAAACTGCAGTTAGTCGAATACATCACTCATACCATTATATCTTCAAACAAGCTTAAGCTTGTTGAAATCGGTTCGAACATCTCAGAGAAAATTGAGCAGAAAAAAGAATTGACAAGTGCACGCACATACACACACACACCTATACACACAGACATTTACCAATCTCGTCGAGCTGAGTCCAATGGTTTATAACACTCAGTCTCCGGTTTCCGAGGCTCTGTTCGAAAGCCGGTTTTTCCAGCAATTCTATCGGCATCCTATTGAGAAAGGCGAAAGGCACGAAAAAAATTTCAACCGCATGAATTAAACGAACCATCGCACAAAGTGAATCGTGCAAAACCGACACATAGAAATACAGAATATTTTCTGCGATTGAGCGCAGTGGGCTTGCGACACGTTTTGTTCGCTAGTAAAACAGGAACTAACTATCTATAGTTATAAAACATAAGTAATAATAATACTAATACTGCACTAATATGCTTCATCATTTTACATGTAATTTTGCTCGCGACACCAGCATAATACGAAATAGCATCGCGCAAGGAACAAAGAAAATGGCGATCATTTTTCAAATTTGATTCGAATTATTTGGAAATTTTTACTAATTCTTGTAAGTTGAGATAATTTTGAGCTTCAAACTGGGAATCATAGGAAATTCTTTCTTTAGTACTTTTTATTTTTGCCTTTCTCTATAGAAAGGTATTAGAATTGCTGAAAAAACGGACTTTCGAACGGAGCCTCGGAGACCCATAGTGTTATATACCATTCGACTCAGTTCGACGAGATCGGAAAATGTCTGTGTGTATGTGTGTGTGCACTTTTAGAAGATATTTGAACGCGCTCAATTTTCTCAGAGATGGCTGAACCGATTTTAACAAACTTGGGCTCGTTTGAAAGCTACTGTCGGGCCATTGATCAAGTTTGAAGATCAAATGGCTGTGACTTTTGGTTTCGGAGATATGGTTGTATAAGTGACGTAACCGACAAAAGGCGTTGAATTTGAACGCGCTCAATTTTCTCAGAGATGGCTGAACCGATTTTAACAAACTTGGGCTCGTTTGAAAGGTACTATCGGGCCATTGATCAAGTTCGAAGATAAAATGGCTGTGACTTTTGGTTTTGTAGATATGATTGTATAAGTGACGTAACCGACAAAAGGCGTTGAATTTGAACGCGCTCAATTTTCTCAGAGATGGCTGAACCGATTTTAACAAACTTGGGCTCGTTTGAAAGGTACTATCGGGCCATTGATCAAGTTCGAAGATCAAATGGCTGTGACTTTTGGTTTCGGAGATATGATGGTATAAGTGACGTAACCGACAAAAGGCGTTGAATTTGAACGCGCTCAATTTTCTCAGAGATAACTGAACCGATTTTAACAAACTTGTGTTCGTTTGAAAGCTACTGTCGGGCCATTAATCAAGTTCGAAGATCAAATGGTTGTGACTTTTGGTTCCAGATATATGATGGTATAAGTGACGTAACCGACAAAACACATTGATTTTTACCGCTCTTATATATATATATATATATATATATATATATATATATATATATATATATATATATATATATATATATATATATATATATATATATATATATATATATATATATATATATATATATATATATATATATATATATATATATATATATATATATATATATATATATATATATATATATATATATATATATATATATATATATATATATATATATATATATATATATATATATATATATATATATATATATATATATATATATATATATATATATATATATATATATATATATATATATATATATATATATATATATATATATATATATATATATATATATATATATATATATATATATATATATATATATATATATATATATATATATATATATATATATATATATATATATATATATATATATATATATATATATATATATATATATATATATATAAGGGGTGCTGCCCGGTGGTAAACTTTTTCATATTTTCATATTTTTTCTAAGTCCCAAAAAGTCGACTTTTTCAAAAAAAAAAAATTTTCGAGATGACACTAAATCTCGACGTTTCATGCAATTCTAAGCCTTTTGGCATCAAAATTTTTTTTTCTATTTCGAAAATTTTATGTACTCCCCCCTATGGTGATTTTTCAAGATATATGAAAATTCCACTAAGTGGACTAAGAAGGCTTTTTGCCTTTCTCTATAGAAAGGTATTAGAATTGCTGGAAAAACCGACTTTTGAACGGAGCCTCGGAGACACATAGTGTTATATACCATTCGACTCAGTTCGACGAGATCGGAAAATGTCTCTGTGTGTGTATGTGTGTGTGTGTGTGTGTGTGTGTGTGTGTGTGTGTGTGTGTGTGTGTGTGTGTGTGTGTGTGTGTGTGTGTGTGTGTGTGTGTGTGTGTGTGTGTGTGTGTGTGTGTGTGTGTGTGTGTGTGTGTGTGTGTGTGTGTGTGTGTGTGAGTGTGTGTAGGTGTGTGTGCACTTTTCGAAGATATTTGAACGCGCTCAATTTTCTCAGAGATGGCTGAACCGATTTTAACAAACTTGGGCTCGTTTGAAAGCTACTGTCGGACCATTGATCAAGTTCAAAGTTCAAATGGTTGTGACTTTTGGTTCCAGATATATGATGGTATAAGCAGAGATGTCTATCTCCTCTGTGTGACGAAGAGCAAGCAAAATTTCTCTCCTCGCACTGACAACTTCAACGAGAGCTCTTCTCTTTCACATTTATACACCACTGTTGTGTAAGTGTGCACGCATCATGAGTGCGTTTGTTTATTTCCTTTTACCTCTTCCACTGAATCGCACCAAAGTGCTAGAGCATTAGCTAATAAATTCTCTGAGGTGGATGCAGATACTTTCACAGAGGTGTACATGCCGGTGAGCACTCTGCTGTATGGTTTTCGTAGATGAAGCGTGGACACGCAAAATCAGCAAAATAAAACAATTTATCATAAAATTTTCGGTTTTCCTTGCAAATTTTTCATAGCAAGGCCAGATCTACTCTCTATTAATTGAAGTTCACAGAAGTGTTCGCTCACCATCACACGCCAGTGGTCACTTGGGTGTATTTAGACGAGAGCGCGTGTGAGCGATTCATGCGAAGAGAATGTGTTTCACTCGCGCCAGCTGCTTTAACCACAAGCACACACTCAAATGCTGTCTATTCGACACTGAGAAGAAGTGCGCTTTCCTCTTTGTGCGGTGATTCGTTTTTTGCATCCTCGGTGTGGCAAAAATCTGACTCTAGCGTGTATAACTCTGGTGAAATGCCATCTCTGGGTATAAGTGACGTAACCGACAAAACACGTTGATTTTTACCGCTCTTATATATATATATATATATATATATATATATATATATATATATATATATATATATATATATATATATATATATATATATATATATATATATATATATATATAAGGGTGCCAAAATTTTGGGATCAACTCTATTTTCGTAAAGTTCTAGTGCTCAAAAGTTTAAGTACCTCGAAAAAAGCCTTCATGCTAAATTTGACCTAAATCGGACATGCTTAAGGGGTGCTGCCCGGTGGTAAAGGTTTGACAATTTTCGATCTTGAAAAAGCACCATAGGGGGGAGTACATGAAATTTCCAAAATCGAAAATTTTTTTTGATGCCAAAACTCTTAAAACTGCATAAAACATCGAAATTTAGTGTCATCTCAAAAAAATTTTTTTTGAAAAAATCAACTTTCCCAAAAAGTCCCAAAAAGTCGATATTTTCAAAAATTTTTTTTTTCGAGATGACACTAAATCTCGACGTTTCATGCAATTCTAAGCCTTTTGGCATCAAAATTTTTTTTTCGATTTCGAATATTTCTATGGTGGTTATGGTGATTTTTCAAGATATATGAAAATTTCACTAAGTGGACTAAGAAGGCTTTTTTTTAGATTAGCATCACTGTTCTCATACAAATAGGCAACGCAAATGTCAAGCACTAGTTTGGAAAAATGATGCTGACTGTGTGACATAAACACTGAAGCATGCTTTTGTGAACTACTCGAATCAATCTGAATCAATTGGTGTCAAAATTAGTATCCAAAATTATTTAATAAAAGTATGAAACATATTTTCATGAGACTGTTATGAAAGAAGAGAAAGGCATTATCACACCACTAGGTGGATTAAGAAGAGTTTTTTCCATCCTATCGTTGGTCCTTTATTCATCCTATAAATTAGTAATGGCGACAACAATCAAAACAAAATATTCCACTATTACACTCTCAGGTTCAAAATGTCAGAATTCTTTTTAAAAACGGCCTAATGCCAACTATAAGACAACACACGATATTTTTAGAACTAGTTTGAAATCATTTCAACGTTTAAAAAATTTTTCGGTCATTTCCGTTACCTTTCGCTTTAAATTTAAAATTTTACTGTAAAGTTAATTTGGTGAACTTTAAATAAAAACAAAAAAAGAATTGTGACTATTTAGGCATTAGTCCTTCTTAAAACAAAATGCAGAACCAGAGATGCCATTTATACAGATTTATCTGTATTGTATAGATTTTTGCGTTCGCTTACTGATTTCAATCAATGTACAGATTTTATACAGATTTCCTAAATTTAATACAGATTTGTACAGGTTCATAAAAAGTGAGAAGTAAAAAATTTGACTTTTCTCTCTGAGTATCTATTAGTATTCGATTGCAGTGATTCTTGAAAAGTTAATTAATCAACGTTAAAGTAGAAATCTTTTATGCAGATAATTGATTATTATTAACACCATTTTATTAGTGAAAACAGATAGAGAAGATATAGACTTTCTATGCATAGTAATACATATTTTCTATGAAAATATCTGGCATCGCTGTGCACAGCCGATTAAACACACACACTTCATAGCGTTATGTTGACGTATAGCGGAATGAAACCAGTGCTACTAGATTTGCCACATTGGTTATTTCAATAGTATTTAACACGCTCTTTCTGATAATATTCAAAGCTGAAACAGTTTTATTGAAATATTAATATCAATAATATAATTAAACTAATGTCACGGATACCAAAAACATACTTTTTGATGATAATTTGAAGAAGAAAAACACTTTTTGTTTTGTAACATTATGAGATAACTTGGCAACTTTGCGAAACCAAATGAGATGAAAACAAAGTGCAATCAAGTTAACTAAGTGAAAAACTTTCATCTCATATTTTTGAAGACTTTTATTACTTGTCGGGTAATTTTTGAAGTTTTTAATCGTTAACTAAACAAGTGTCGAGTAAACATTACTAATTATGAAGTCATCCAGTATTCAATGGTAGTGTAATTGGGCGAAATAGTGATCATGCTTTGAGACGAATCGATTAGTAGATAATCAGAAACATGACGAACTGTAAATCTTGAGTCGAAAATGTGTCCTAAATTGAAAAGTGAGTTTATTTTAAATGAAAAAAAAAAACGATCACCGAAGAATACAAAATTATTTCTATCAATGGGAAAGTGTGACAATAGCTTTTATAATCATTTTAAAACATTTCACAGTTTGGTTCAGGTACGTTGTAAAATATTATTCATGTCCAAAGTAATGAGGTGACGGGATGAGATGGAAATAGGAGCTCAGATGAAATAGGGTGCCGTTACCCTACTAGTTAATGCACGAACAATTCCTTGGTTCCTTTCAAGAAACATTTTGAATTGATTTTTTAAACATTTTGAATAAAATGTCACAATATTATATATGAGAATATGATTCATATGAGAAAGGCATCATTTTTAATTTCGGTTTATATTTTTCACAAACCAATCATACTTAGTAGTTGTAAATTTAGTTACGAAATGTTAAGTGTTTTACTTTTTTCGAAGAACGATCTAGTTTTTTAATAATTGTTCAAAAATAGAAAGCACGCATTCCACTGAATTTCACTTAGATTCTTCACAGTATTCTCAGTGACCAGACGCAAGACTTTACTCACAATATTAATCTTATTATAAATTTGCCAGTCCCTTCGGTTTTCCAAGGGTTTGCTTCATGATGGCGTAACATCTTTCTTCAACTAAGTTTCCGGGTGTATGCATGATTGCAGTCTTCTGGTAGAATGGTGATGATGCTTTCTGCAAACCACGACTCGTTGACATGAACTTGTTGATTAATCGTACCTGCGGTTATGTAGATGATGATCTTCAAACCACAACTTCAAATAACCTGCCAAACCAAGTACTGTTTCAGAGAACTTCGATACCACCAAAAGCGGCAAAAGAGGCAACAGAAAAAAATCTCCAATCAGTCTTAAACAGAAACAGAACTGGTGATATCGTTGTGTGTTCAGCATAAAATGGAATAAAGTAAACTACAAGGGAAATTAGATCAATGTTCCGGGACCATTAGATGTACTTGATGAAAAACGATTACCGATTGATAAAACTGAAATATTTATGTTTTAACCTTCTAGAGTTGTAATTGAATTGAGATTATTTAATCGAAATGGGAATTACTGTTTTTGTAAATATTCGAAGCAAGTTCCATGTTGAAATAGTGTAATACTGCATAAACTTAATCGTCTGCGGGAAATCGCTGCGAGTTTAATTTTGGAGTTTTGAACACTATTTTCGACCCCTGCGGACCGAAAACAAGGGACCGGTAAAGCCAAGTGATTTTATATTGCTATTGAATAACAAGATCTGCAGGGGACTGGTAAAGCGTGATTGGTAAGTCGATTTCTTTCATGCAGCCCACCTGGGTTCGATTCCCAACCCCGCACATAAGGTCAAGGTATTTTTTTTGGCTCGAAGATGCGAAGGCTTAAGGTGAAATGTAGCGGAATGCGAAAATCGCGTTTTTGATCAATTATTCAAAAACTAGACCGATTTTCGAAAAACCAAAAACACTTAAGTTTTCGAAATCAAATTTATCATAACTAAGTATTCTTAGAATTTTGAAATTTTGCTTTGCCGAGCCGTAATTGGTTTTTGAAATGTATAAACGGTAACTGTTCCGTTCCACGGGGATGATTTTAGAACTGAGAAGTAGTGTTTGTAGCAGAATTTCACAAAGAATCTGAAAATGCAACTCAAAATTATAAAATTTTAGCTAAAACAACCGAAATTTGAAAAAGGTTACATAAACTTTTCCGCATTTTTTTATTGCTTTGCGCGCTACTGTTTCGTATTGAGGTGGTGTGAGAAATGCACGGTGGACTCGGTGGCATTATATCGTGAGCAAAAATTACATGTCAAATAATGACCCGAATTTATGCAGCATTGGGTTTTGTGTTGAAATAAAAACGAGTTGAATACAATAAAATGGGTATTGTAAGAAATCGTTTATTTTCTAAGTAACTGTCATTTATAATGCTAATAATGTCCAATTCTGTTGAGTTCAATGCATTTATGTTGCTGAAGCAATAAAGCCTGGTTGTGTGATATCGTATAACAGGTATTATTTTAGATTGTAGCAATTTTTATAGCAAAACTATAACTTCATCATTGACAAGCTACTGAATGAAACACAAACCAAGTATTATCGTGATACAAACAATGTGATAAACATTGAAAAACAACAGGCATATACATGGTTAGCAAGTTGGTCAATACATATACATATAACCTCATGTTAGTCATTCATAATTACTCATGATTTATAGCTCTAGTGTAAGAGTAATCACTAACAATAACGATTGAATTAGCATATATTCAAAGTGTGAAGGATTTCAAAATCCATTACGTCCAGTATTTTTTACAAGCCAATATAACGAGAGGTAAACCCACTGCGCCCAATCATTGAGAAAAGTTTTTGTTTCTATGTGTCCGTTTTTCTTGGTATGCTTTGTGCGACGGTTCGTTCAACTGAAGCGGATAAAATTTTGCGCGCATTTTATGATGCTACATTTCACCTTAAGGTTAAAACCTACATAATTGAAACAAAAAGCCAAAAAAGATCTGCGAACTAGACGATTTTATTAAATAATTTCAGGATTTCATTTTATTCGCAAACTCATATATGAAAAATCAAATGGCAAAAAATCAGTTTGGAAAAGTTCGCTAGCGAACATAAGCCTCGAAGATATTTAAGGAAAAAGTTCACACATAGAATACATCTGATATTATTCTCGAACATACTATATTCGGAAATTGAATATTCATAGCCGTTATATCTCATCTCTTTGCAGAATTCATGATGTATAAATTCACCTTTCTGAAAATGTTCAGTTAGAGTGGTTGATAAGAGGATAAATAGTGGAGATTTTCTCAGTAATATCGTGGCGATGGAGTAATATCATCAATAAAAGACGCAACTGCTGTGATTAATAATAGTAATAATGATAGTAAAAACATTACTAAGAAATCAATCACAACGCATGGAATTGCGGAGCCGGAAGTCGGATAGTAAAATTAGGAATTTTATTTGAGACCGTAAGACTTTTCGAATCTTTTGTGTTTCGCTTCGCCAGTGATAGTGCTACAATGTTAGTAAAAGTTTGCTATTTAACTTTTCCATGTAAACTGTTACAGCATCTTGTTTTCCGTACCCAATATTAGTTACAATAGTGTAAGTGCATACTACACTGTGAATTTTTAAAATCTTCATATGTTTTCAGTCTGGTTCTCCTTTTTGTTTCGAAACATTTCATATGAATAGCAATTCAGAGCAATACCGGTATGATGACCACTTTTCTGTAGTTGAGTTCAACTCCTAATTGACGAGCACGGTTTGATTAACTGTTTTATTCGAGAGGCGACAATGATGACATTTAAACCAGTTCAATCGAAACAAAAAGGAAACATATATTAGAACATGTATTTTTCTCTTTTTTCGAACAGAATGAAATATTTCGGACTAATTATTACGGAAACCGAACCAATTTAGGCACTGCTCAAAATCTGAAGCATTGCTTCTTTGGAAAGCCATAAAAATGAGCTGTCTATCATCATATTCCGTTTCGAAGTTTACTCCTCCTCCAAACTGAATGTTAACAAAAATTGAAGCAAGTGAGTGCAACGGAGAACATGTTGGAAGGGGCCACCAAATTGAGTTTGCCAATTTGCCAATCAGAATAACAAGCAATAAAGCTGCACTCGTCCATTCATCGCTTCCCTCGTCGAGAAACCTTCGCAACATAAATTGGTTTAACTAAATAAAAGTAATGCATGTTTACTCATCTTCCATGAAGCGAAGATAGCTCTCTGGGTCGTATGTCTCCACTTTTCATCATTCTCCTCTCAACAAATCACTAAGCATACCACTCTCCCGGCCGACGTTTGCGTCGGCCGTGATTTTATCTTCCATCGAAAATACCAGTACTAATAAATTAGGGTGAGCCGGCAAAATGTTTTATCCAACGTAGGTTGATGCTAGTCTATCAAGCTAAATTACACACTTTGTCTTTGTATTTGTGACGCGAATTTTTTTTTCTTCAAAATCCTCGATCATTTCTTGTTTGTGTTTTACATGCAGGTTCTTCGGTTGTCTAGCGAACTAGCCAATTCAAACAATGAAATGTAACTTATGTTATTCAGGGTTTAGCACAATTTAGTACTCATAACACATAACCGTTTTTAATTTGGTTAACGTTTGGTCTTTGACTCGGCCAATATAAGTTGAAATATATATTTTTTGTTTTCTGCTACAGTGTCAATATTATGTAAAAATACAGAGTTGTTCCTGAGATACGGTTGCTCAAAGTGGAACAAACTGTCAACCTGATGCGCAAGATTGTCGATTGTGTCCCAAGCAAAGTCTTGGCATTACATTCCTTTTGTGGAATTTGGCCTTTCTGTTTTAACAGACTTCGCAGCCGATTCTTAGTGTACAGAATCATTGCATGGCTAGTACTATGGATTCTACTGACACTAAGAATCCTTCCAGGTCGGGGCTCGAACATACGACAACTGGCTTGTAAGACCAGCGTCCTATGCATTGAACCGCCAACCTGGGAACGATTGTGTCCCAGTTAATACGAATCCTCAGTGATCTGCATTACCCATTTAAATGAGCCCAAGTTTGTCCAAAGATTCAGCCTTCTCTGATAAAACTGTGCAGATAAAAGGCGCGTGGATAATATCCGAGATGTAACTTGAGGACGTGAATACGAATAAAACATACTTTTTCACATTTCCTAATATCAATTATCGTACACATTAGTTGATTGTTTGTGTGATTTGTGTAAAATTTCAATACTTCACTTGAAGAATTATAACGGAGTAAAGCGGAACACACGAGAGCAATAAATTATGGGGATGTGTAGTGGAAAAGACCGATTGCGATGTCATTAAAAATGCAATATTCATATTCATTCATAAAATTACTTAAATTATTAAATTTCATAACTGGATATCTAAGATTTCTAGATTTAAGTTTTGGGTGGCGATTAAAAAGAATGTACATACACCGAGTGTCGTCCTTTGGTATTTTGAGAACTCTACAAGTATTACCTGGTGGAAACTAAGTAGTGCAAACAGAAGCTAAGCTTTTTTTTGTCGATGACCCGACAATTACAAATCTGGTTTGATTCAGCCAATGTTTTCTCACAAAACCAACGTTTGCTCTAAACAATCAATGATTTCTCATATAGAGACAACTATTATTGTGGTTTGATAGACAACTGATCGTTTTGTTATTTTAAACAGTCGAGAAAAACAACTCTGCTACGAGATGGTATATGTGAGTAAAGGTAGGAGTAGGTGTTCAGTTGCCGGCACCCCACCGTAACTTTTGACAGAAAGCAGATAGCGCCATTTCGACAAATTTCATGTGTGTGTAATAGCAGCACATTCTTTTTGTGCCGAATACCGAAGCAAACAGACGCTTGTACTTTTTGCAGCGTTCAAAACAAATTTTAATTGCGTGAAAATCAATACAAAAGTTTTTTCTAACTTTTTATAGTCTCATAAATTGAAGAGCATCAATCGGAAATGTGAGTGGATTGAATATTTATGAGGTGAAATCGATCTATTTCGTGATTTAATATCAAAATTATCGCAACCAAAGATTTGTTTTGTCATTTTCAAAATGTCTGCCGATTTCGGTTACCGGCACCCCAAGGTGTTAGGTTACCGGCACCCATTTTTTTTCGACAAATCGTGAAAAATTTTCAGTGATATGCAGGCTGCTGTCGAGACAAAGCAAGCCAAAGTGTTGGCCAAACATCTAGCTGCTCATACAGCAGATGCTCCGGCTAAGAAAAAATGTGGAAGACCGGCCAAATCAATACCAAAGGTGCCACCATTTACTAAATTGATAATACATTTTTTTCTAATAAATGAATCAACAGTTTCCTAATCAGTTGTTACGTAGGACTTTAGCTTTCCATTGATGCATAGTGTGCACTAAGTCATACGTTATTAGCTTAAAATAAAAGGGTGCCGGTAACCGAACACTCTCCCTTACGTATTAGCATAAGCTTTCGGTTTATTTAAAACAACTTTTATCTATTATTGATATAAAATTGAACGTATAAGAAAAATTTGAATTTTTTTGCGATGACTGAGCGGAAACATATATTGGAGAAGCCAAATGAAAGAAAAACTAACAGAAAAGATGATTTTTTGGAAAAAGATACGCTCATAGACAGGACTCTAACCTGCGTTCTTATGCATTCCGTGCATACGCGCTACCATTTCGCCACTCTGAATCTTGTTTTAGTCACTCTAAAACGCCAGACAGACATAGTAGAACGTACATCGAACATGGTCTACATCCTGGCCGTCACCCGACCGATACCTTCTATCCAAACATCTTCTCTGTCCATCAAACACTAGTCCTCTCGCTTTATACCTATTTCTCCGATCAAGCATTGAGTAGGAGAGTGTATTTCTAATCGCTTGTCACCTTCAATGGTGCCATGTTCGATTTACGTTCTACTATGTCTCTCTGGCGTTTTAGAGTAACTAAAACAAGATTCAGAGTAGCGAAATGGTAGCGCGTATGCACGGAATGCATAAGAACGCAGGTTCGAGTCCTGTCTCTGAGCGTATATTTTTCCAAAAATTCATCGTGTCTGTTAGTTTTTCTTTCATTTATCTTCTCCAATATATGTTTCCGCTCAGTCATTGCAAAAACTGAACTTAGTTATGGCGGCTTTACGTCAAACTAAAATTAATAAATCGTTAAAAATTTGAATACTATTTAGATCTTTTATAAAATGATGCATAGTTGGAATCAGCTAGGTGAAGTAAATTTCTCTCTATGCAAGAATGCAAATTTTAAGAGCATTTTAGTTATAAATTGAATGACTAAATTGACCGTCTTAAACAACATGCACTAATGCGTCTCCTTCATTTTTGTCAATTAAAACTACTCACGGTTTTTAACCATACATAATAAGTGCTTGTTTTACTAGCGAACAAAACGTGTCATAAGCCTACTGCACTTAATCACAGAATATATTACGTATTTCTAAGTGTCGATTTTGCACGATACGCTTTAAGCGATGATTCGTTCAATTCATGCGGTTGAAATTTTGAGCGCCTTTTTTTGGCACTGAACTTCATCTTAAGGTTTGTTCATATCAAACCTTCTAGAAAACTGCAATTTTGAGATTTTTGTGATTGCCTCATATTAGGGAAAATTTTATCATAAATTACACATTGTTGCGTGAACTACAAAAAGGAATATTCACGATTGAACTTAATCGTGAATATCCTGTTGGCTAATTTTGAAAAGGCGCCCCATAGTAAAGTCAGTCGTATTCACGATAACAGTCATATTTGCAGCTTGTCGATTATGTGACTTATTCGAAATTGTAGCGCTTCGCAATTAACCTCACAAACTCGACAACACTTATATTTATTATAGTGAATTCTATGAATTACAAGTTTCTCTTCGATGCAGTACGATACAATATAGTTGACTGGTTGTAGAGTCCCAACAATTACAAGAATTACAAGTTTCATTCTTTCTTTTCATCACTACAAGAACTCGAAGCAAGACAATGGTACGTTGTTACTAACTGACTGACTGACGAATTTCTGCCCTTTTGATGTGGGGTTTTATGTGCTTACTACTAACTTTACAAGCTTCGGGGTGAAGCATACAACTGTACTCAGGTAATCAGGTCTCGGCGAACTTTCGTCTTATGCTCTCTAAGTGTTGTGTAGCGACCCGAGACCACTGTTTTCAGGATCATCGTCAATCAGACTCGCACAAACACTGAAACGCCTCACCAAAGCTGAGTTGTATTAAATGCAACAACTAAATTTTTTCTCCATTCGATTAGAATTTTGTAAAGCAATTTATGATAAAATTTCAAGCTGCATGAGAAACTGTCTCAAACCTTTGGACATATCAGTCCCGATGTTCAACTAGACGAGGATAAATGGAAATCCATGATCGACATTCGATCATATCTTCTAGTCCGTTAGACGGAACAGGAAGTCTTGGCGAGGACATTCCACCAACAGCAGCAACACCAGACCTTCAGCGTTGTGTAAAACGTAGTGTTAAGATTTGAATCTGGAACTGAATTTGAAATTGAACTTTGGAACACTTTCTTGACTAGAATTTTAAACTGAAATTAGTGCCTTAATTTAGATTTTGGAACCAAATTTTAGATCTGAACTTCGCGTCTGAATGTTGGACCTGACTTTTGAATTAGTTTAACTTTTGAACTCAGTTCCAGAACTAAGCCTTAGATTTCAGGCTCAGAATTCAGAACTTGTACACCGGAACTAAATTCGAAACTTGGATTCTGAAACTAGATTTAGGAACTGAATTCAGTTTTTTAATTCAGAGTAGGAATAAGGTTATAAAACTAAATTTGGAACTTTTTATTCTGAAAATTAGTTCAGTAAATGAACTCTGTAACTTAACCAATGAACTAAATTCTTGATCTAGATTTCGAACCTTAATTTTGCAACTGCATTTCGAACCTATTTATCAATACCAAAAATTGTTTCTCCACTGAGAAATCTGCAAAAAAATCAACTATCACAGTGTTGGTTGTATTTTTGCCTTTCTCATATAGATAGGCTACGCAATCACTGTGAAAATTGACTTTTGAACGGAGGCCCGGAGGGCCGAGTGTCATATACCATTCGACTCAGTTCGTCGAGATCACAAAATGTCTGTGTGTGCATGTGTGCACGAGTGTGTGTCTATGTGCAAATTTCTGCGTAACTCTATTTTCTCGGAAATTTCCCAACCGATTTTTACAAAATAAGAAGCAAATAAAAGGTCTTGAAATTCTTTAAGAAGTCCCCGGGAAGTTTCAATTTTTCAATTTCGTTAGTATTTTTTCACAAGTGATGGCGAAACGAGGTGCACATTTTTATAAAACTAACTGCTAAATTCATTTAGTTGGCAGATTTGTTAGTGAATATATAATACTACTCTGGGACTACTAGTCCCCGGTTTCCGCTTCCGAAAGCACCGATAATAGTGAAGAAAAGCTCCAAAATCGAAACACACTTCGATTTCTCAGCAACGGTTAACCCGATTTTCACAAATCATGATTCAAATTAAGGCTCTGATTGTCTTAAAATATACTGTGCAATTTCATCCAGATCCGACTTCTGGTACCGAAATTGTAGAGCGATGAGTGTCAAAACATTTACGTGCGACTTTTTTCCGTTTGCAGAGTGCGTTGTTCAATTCCGTATAGCTTGCAGGGTTGCCACGTTTAAATATATTTTTTCAAGTGGAAAATATTTAAACTTTTAGACCTTTTATTCAATTTGTATCTACTTGTTAGTGTTATTACAAAATCATGATAACGATGCTTTTCTATAAAAGTATACTTATTGCCTTTCTCATATAAAAAGTTTATGCAATCACTTGAAAAATTGACTAGTGAAAATTGGCCCAGAGGACTAAGTGTTCTATATCAGTCGACACAGCTCCCCGAGCTGAGCAATGTCTGTGTGAGTATGTGTCAAACAATGCCACTCATAAAACAAGAAAAATTTCATAGTGCCATAGGTTGCTATTGAATTTAATCATGCATTCATAGGGTAAAGTGTGTTCAAAATTGCATACCATCATTTAGAACAACGATGCAAAAAAGGATAGAATTCTTCTAGATCCAGCTCAAAACTGGTTTAATTTGAAGGTTATAGTTACTTTTTTACTAATATAGTTACTTTTTTACTTTTCTCTTTTTTTACTTTTTTCTTTTTGCCTTTCTCTATAGAAAGGTATTAGAATTGCTGGAAAAACCGACTTTCGAACGGAGCCTCGGAGACCCATAGTGTTATATACCATTCGACTCAGTTCGTCGAGATCGGAAAATGTCTGTGTGTGTGTGTGTGTGTATGTGTGTGTGTGTGTATGTGTGTGCACTTTTCGAAGATATTTGAACGCGCTCAATTTTTTCAGAGATGGCTGAACCGATTTGAACAAACTTGAGCTCGTTTGAAAGCTACTGGCGGGCCATTGACCAAGTTCGAAGATCAAATGGCTGTGACTTTTGGTTCCGGAGATATGATTGTATAAGTGACGTAACCGACAAAAAGCGTTGTATTTGAACGCGCTCAATTTTCTCAGAGATGGCTGAACCGATTTTAACAAACTTAGGCTCGTTTGAAAGCTACTGTCGGCCCATTGATCAAGTTCGAAGATCAAATGGCTGTGACTTTTGGTTCCGGAGATATGATTGTATAAGTGACTTAACCGACAAAAAGCATTGTATTTGAACGCGCTCAATTTTCTCAGAGATGGCTGATCCGATTTTAACAAACTTGGGCTCGTTTGAAAGCTACTGTCGGGCCATTGATCAAGTTCGAAGATCAAATGGCTGTGACTTTTGGTTCCGGAGATATGATTGTATAAGTGACTTAACCGACAAAAAGCATTGTATTTGAACGCGCTTTTTAGATTAGCATCACTGTTCTCATACAAATAGGCAACGCAAATGTCAAGCACTAGTTTGGAAAAATGGTGCTGACTGTGTGACATAAACACTTAAGCATGCTTATGTGAACTACTCGAATCAATCTGAATCTATTGGTGTCAAAATTAGTATCCAATTTTATTTAATAAAAGTATGAAACATATTGTCATGAGACTGTTACGAAAGAAGAGAAAGGCATTATCACACCACTAGGTGGATTAAGAAGAGTTTTTAAATGACTAGTTTTAGTAGTCAATATTTCTTTTTTCTTATTGCGATATTCACCTAACCAGAGACCATTTTTTTAGAAACAGGAAAAACAGGTAAAATTCTGCAAAACGGACTCTGGTTGGGTGAATATCGCAAGCAAGAAAAAAGATATATTAGTTACTTACTAAACGAACTTTTGCCTTTCTCATATAGAAAGGTCACTTGAAAAACGGACTAGTGAAAATTGGCCCGGAGTGTCATATACCATTCGACTCAGTTCATCGAGCTAAGCAATGTCTGTGTTTGTGTTTGTGTGTGTGTGTGTGTGTGTGTGTGTGTGTGTGTGTGTGTGTGTGTGTGTGTGTGTGTGTGTGTGTGTGTGTGTGTGTGTGTGTGTGTGTGTGTGTGTGTGTGTGACTGTGTGTGTGTGTGTGTGTGTATGTGTGTGTGTATGTGTCAAATAATCTCACTAGGTTTTCTCGGAGATGGCTGAACCGATTTTGACAAACTTAGATTCAAATGAAAGGACTCGTGGTCCCATACGGAATTCCTGAATTTCATCCGGATCCGACTTCCGGTTCCGGAGTTATAGGGTAAAGTGTTTTCAATTTTGTACACCGTCACTTCAAATATTTTCGGATGCAACAAACATTTAAATCGTAATTTAGAGCGCGTACTAGTAGAGTTTGTGTGTCATGTTAGTTGGTGGCCGTACGAACCGACTTTGATTATACCGGCTCTCGGGTTCCGGTGCCGGAAGTGCATATAATAGTGAACCCACTTCGTTTTCTTAAGGATGACTTATGCAATCAAAGCACTGTTTTATTCTGTATGTTATGCACAAACAATCTCTTGGTTTCTTTCAAAAATCGAAGAGAATTGAATAGAATACCACAATATTATATGTACATGACAAAGGCATCATTACACCACTAGGTGGATTAAAACAGGTTTTTACTAAATGTTCAATAAGTAGGTATAATAGGCCCGAACAAATTTTCGGAATATCATCTGTATCCCGCTCCCAATTCTAAAATTACAAGTTGATAAGTTTTCAACCCGTCATACAAAATCGTAAAATGTCTTCTAAGTTGTGCTCGGAACCATTTAAATCGAAGGTGCAGAAAATTTTACAAATTCTTTCAAATTGAACTTAAAACTGTTTCAGTTTACAGTTCATATTGTCTGATGGTTCAATGATCCGAATTTTACTATAGCGATACCCAGTTTTCGGTTTCGGGAAATAGTGATGAAAGTCTTTAAAATGGAGCTCACCTCATTTTTCCAAATGGGGCTGAATCGATTATCACAAGCTTAAGTTCAAATGTAGTATTTTAATGAGAGCGGGCCATTTCGTCGAAAGCCATTTTGCCGAAGGTCGTTTCACCGAAAGTTGTTTCGCCGAATAGGTAATTTCGCCGAAAGGGACATTTCGCCGAAAGGGACATTTCGCCGAAAGGGTAATTTCGAATACATTATATTTTCATTTTTTGTGTTATTATGCCGCCGAGGCGATGCCGGCGAAGGCCTCTTGCATACAAACCTGTAATCGCCTCGATTGCCCGGTCTACTCAAAGCTAGGGTTCTTTGCTTTAGTTAGGTCCGAACGAGCGGTAGCGAGGTCGGACAGCACACGAATCAAATCGATGTGGCGAAGCTGCATTAGATATTTTTCATATAGTAAACGGAAAATACCACATACATTTGCTTGGTAGACCCATGCAATTGCTTTGATGCTTAATGGCTATTAGTCACCAAGTTTCCTTGGGGACTCCGCTCTGAATTCCGTGAATTATTCAAGAAGCACAATTGTAGGTCAACAAAACGGGTTTTAACGTATTATCATTCATTTGTGTTCATTTTAAATCAATTCCAATTATAATATTAAGACAGTTGCAGGAATTGGCGAAATGACCCTTTCGGCGAAATGACATTCGACGAAATGACATTCGGCGAAGTGATCCATTCGGCGAAATGTCATTCAGCGAAATGATCCTTTCGACGAAATGACTTTCGGCGGAACGGCTTTCGGCGAAATAATCCTGATCCTATTTTAATGTAGTAATATTATGCAAAAGAAGTTTTCTGGATTCTAAATTTATTTAATTTGTAGTATTTTGAATAATCTTGCTGTAATATAAGGAAGATAATAAATAATATGTGAAAGGCATTATTACACCACTAGGTGGATTGAAACAAATTTTTTACCTATAAATAGGATTGTTTACTAGAAGTATCTTAGTTGTTTAAGTTAGTTGGTTGATTCGATGGAAAAACTACAAATCACTAACTTTTCGTTTGAGTGTTTGAACAGAATGATTTTACAAGAATAAATTTTTTAATATTACCATTTAATTCTGTTATAAGTATATCACGTCACTATACAAACTCACTATGTATCTCACAACACTATAAATCATGTATAATGAACGTCACATTACATACCTTATGATCGAAAAAGAACCGGAATTTTCATCTTAAAATTCCCGCGCTTGTCCAATCGGTAAACGTTGGCAACACTTTTATACACATTCTGTCAAATTTTGACGCATATCGTACGATTAGTTTTTTTATTTTTTATTTAAAAGATATTTTATTCAGGCCTATTTGCGTACAAGCTTTACTTGGCCGATTTAGCTGAGTTTTTAGATAAAAATTTTTCGTATTGGATCTCGTTGTCACCCTTTTTCTAGGGGGAGAGGAGCTTCCATTTCCCTCCTGCAAGGATTGAGGGGCACTTTTTTTTTTAATAACTATTTATTGGAATATGAGTTAAAATTAAATTATTAAGATTTAACTTTTCAGCCCTGTTATATATATATATATATATATATATATATATATATATATATATATATATATATATATATATATATATATATATATATATATATATATATATATATATATATATATATATATATATATATATATATATATATATATATATATATATATATATATATATATATATATATATATATATATGATTTGGTTATAACCATGAAGACATCATTTGCTTCCGCAATTCTGAGATTTTTGTGTAGGGAAAATGCTAAACCTACTTGTATTGTGTAATGGGGAAAAGGAACTTATATACTAACTTACTAACTAATACAGAGAGCGAATCGATTCAATTGAAGATTGCATCGATTTTTGTCGGAATTTGCTTATAATATTATGTGACATTACATCTAATGGTTCTATATTTGTGAGTCTGTGTAACTCATTTGTACTAAACCAGGGAGGACGCTTCAGAATCATTTTCAGAATTTTATTCTGAATCCTTTGAAGCGTTTTCTTCCTGGTGGAACAACAGCTTGACCAAATTGGTACCGCATAAAGCATGGCTGGTCAGAAAATTTGTTTATAAATTAACAATTTGTTTTTTAGACAGAGCTTAGAATTTCTGTTTATAAGAGGATATAAACATTTAATATATTTATTACACTTTGCCTGGATTCCTTCAATGTGATCCTTGAAAGTGAGTTTTTTGTCATACGTTAAACCTAAGTATTTAGCTTGATCAGACCATGTCAATTCCAAGCCATTCAATTTGAGAATGTGATTATTGTTTGGTTTAAGAAAAGAAGCTCTTGGCTTGTGAGGAAAGATAATTAATTGCGTTTTTTCTGCATTTGGTTTAATTTTCCATTTTGACAGATAATCACTGAAAATATTTAAACTTCTTTGTAGGCGACTGCAGATCACTCTTAGATTTCTACCTGTGGCTAACAGACTTGTGTCGTCACAGAATAGCGATTTCTGACAACCAACGGGTAGATTTGGAAGATCAGAAGTGAAAATATTATACAAGATTGGAGCTACACTCGAACCCTGCGGAACACCGGCTCGTACGGGTAGCAATTCAGATTTACAATTCTGATAGCTAACCTGAAGAGTACGATCAGTTAAATAATTTTGAATCATTTTGATCAAATAAATAGGAAACTGGAAATCAGACATTTTTGCTATTAAACCTTTGTGCCAAACACTGTCGAATGCTTTTTCTATGTCTAGAAGAGCAACTCCAGTGGATAACCCAGAAGATTTATTTGATTTTATCATGTTCGTTACTCTGACAAGTTGATGAGTAGTTGAATGTTCATGACGAAATCCAAACTGCTCTGGTAAAAAAATTGAATTCTCATTTATATGAGTCATCATTCTCAACAAGATAATTTTTTCAAAAAGTTTACCGATAGAAGAAAGTAAGCTAATTGGGCGATAACTTGATGTTTCTGCTGGGTTTTTATCAGGTTTTAGGATAGGAATTACTTTAGCGTTTTTCCATCTTTTTGGGAAGTAAGCTAATGAAAAACACTTGTTGAAAATTTTAACCAGGAGTCTCAAGGCAACATCGGGAAGATTTTTAATAAGAATATTAAAAATTCCATCATTACCAGTAGCCTTCATGTTTTTGAGTTTCCTAATAATTGATTTAATTTCATCAAAATTCGTCTTAATAATGTCATCGTGTGATAACACTTGGGTTGAAATATGATCATATTTCAGTGAGACTTCATTTTCAATAGGACTCACAACGTTTAAATTAAAATTGTGGACATTCTCGAACTGCTGAGCAAGTTTTTGAGCTTTTTCACCATTTGTAAGAAGTATTTGATTTCCTTCCTTGAGAGCAGGAATTGGTTTCTGAGATTTCTTAAGAACCTTAGAAAGTTTCCAGAAAGGTTTAGAATATGGTTTAATTTGTTCAACTTCTTTAGCGAAATTTTCATTTCGCAAAAGAGTAAATCTATGTTTAATTTCTTTTTGTTAATCCTTAACTATGTTTTCCATAGCAGGATCACGAGAACGTTGATATTGTCGTCGACGAACATTCTTCAACCGAATGAGCAGTTGAAGATTGTCATCGATGATAGGAGAATTTAATTTAGTTTGAGCTTTGGGAACTGAAAGATTTCTAGCTTCGATAATATAATGATTTAAATTATCAATTGCTGTGTCGATGTCCGCAGAATTTTCTAAAATAGTTTCATGATCCACATTTTCAATGTGAGTTCTGTAATCCAACCAATTAGCTCTATGATAGTTGAAAATAGAACTAATTGGATTAATTATAGCTTCGTTGGAAAGTCTGAATGTTACTGGAAGATGATCTGATCGCCTTCAAAGAAATTTAATTGTTCGCCGGTGCATTGGAATGGCAAATATGCTCCAGCGATGAAATAAATTCCATGAATGGTTTCAACTTCGATTCCCAAGCTTTCAATAACTTTAGTATTGAAAGAAGGTAAAATTCGATGTTTAATTTGCCGTTGGACAAAAAATGGCAACTCCACCACCCATTCCAGTAAACCTGTCAAATCGATGAACCACATAATGTGGATTACTTTTCAATTTTACATTTGGTTTAAGAAAAGTTTCTATCACAATGGCAATATGAATTTTGTGAACTTTGAGAAAATTATAAAATTCATCTTCACTCGATTTCAAAGATCGAGCATTCCAATTTAAAATATTTAAATAATTATTTAACATCACTGTTAAATTTAAAAATTCATTATAATATTATTTGCAAATTTCCATCCGATTTGAAATGCTTCAAAAAGTGATGAAGTCGAATTCATTTGGATGATCATTTGAAAAAGTTGATCTTGTAGGTAGATCATTTTATTTTCAGTTATATCGCCTAAATCGACTTCATTTAAAGAAGCGAATGGCATTGAAGGAATATTTGTAGGTAGACTGCCATTAGAAGAAGATGATTTGGCCGGTCTACCTATTAATAAATTGTTTTCGTTAGAAGAACTGCAAGGCGGTCCTGTGTTTTGATTATTTACATTAGAAGAAATAGGTGATAGATTTCTACCTAATATACCAGCATAACTGACATTAGAAGAAGATGATGACGAGGTCGATCTACCTGTCAATAAATTGTTTTCGTTAGAAGACGAATTGGCAGGCGTACCTGTTTTTTGTTTCGAAGAAATCAGTGCCTTAGAAGAATTAGGCGTGGCATTTGTAACGGTTTTTTGATTTTCAGGTATGTTCTGTAAATTTATGGTCGTTGATTTGATTTGTTGTCGAAGCGAACGAGCGTTTAAAATTTTTTCCCTGACAGGACATTTCAAATAATTGGATTTATGATTTCCATTGCAATTTGAACATGAAAATTTATCAGTGGTTTTATTCATTGGACAAACGTCTTTCGAATGCGATTTACCACAATTCAAACACCGTATATCCATATGACAATTTTTGGTTCCATGACCGAAGCCTTGGCAACGACGACATTGCGTTAAGTTTGCAATACGATTATGCCGTTTATAATGTTCCCAATGAATTTTAATGTGGGAAATGAAACGTACTTTTTCTAAAGATTTCAAATTGTTTACATCACTTCGATTGAAGTGTATTAGGTAAAGTTCATGGGAAATACCAGAGCGTGGTTTAGAAGTACCATTCGCCCTTTTTTTCATAAGTATTACTTGGGAAGGGGCAAAACCAAGCAATTCTTTTAGTTCATTTTTAATTTCATCAATACTTTGATCATTTGATAATCCTTTCAAGACAGCCTTGAAGGGTCTGTCTGATTTTATATCATATGAATAAAATTTATGAAGTTTCTCGGACAAATATCGAATAAGACGTTCGTAATCATCCAATCCATCCACCAAGACTCGACATTCTCCTCTTCGTCCGATTTGAAATGAGACTTTTACTTCCGGGAGAAAAGTAGAAAGCTCAGTACGGAATGCTTTGAAGTCGGAAATCATCACCGTCACTGGTGGCATAGATTGATGTTTCTTCCCAGAACGACAAGCGGCCATTTTGGGAATTTTTGAAGAATTTTCTTCTATGTCGCTACAATCGGATTCAGGAAGAATCTCGTAAATATTGTTAGACGGCATAGGATCAACGGAAGGGAAATCCGTCCGTTGTCTTTTATTTTTACATTCAGATTCTATAAGATCGTGAATGTTATTAGAAAAATGTTGAATAACGGATTGTGGTTTATTCCGTATTGAATTATTTTTAGCCTTAAGCTTGTTGCCTCTCCGGTTGGACGCAGGCATTTTTGAAATTAATGAAATTTTAAATTAAATTTATTAGGCTAAATTAGTCTTCGATTAGACTCCTAGCTAGCCTTAAAAAAGGCTGATTAATTTCTTAGTCACTCTAATATCACTCTTTGTATCACTTAGTCACTCTAATATCACTCTTTGTATCACTTAGTCAATTAGTTAGTGATTCAGGTAGCCTTGAAAAAGACCGAAGCCTTGAATCAATGAAACTCTAGGTAGCCCGAAAAAAATAATTCCAGGAGCCAAGAACTATACGCGTGCGGTGCGAACGACTGTTCAACACCGACTGATTGAGGGGCAGTTTGTTCGTGGTTCGTCTCGACATCCATTGCCGTGGTATTGTTGTTGATTTCGTTGCTAGTTGCTGTAGATCCGCCTTGTTGTACATTGTTTGCAGTTGCTGGTTGGTTGGATGGTAAGCTGTTAACTGCAGCTGGTGTACTTTGTTCTATAGGGGTTACGTTGGATGGTTTCGTTGAAGAATACCGGGGAAAAATTCTTCCACTTTTCTTTTTCGATAGAGAGAATCTCTCCGTATTGGGACATAGTTGCGCGAATATAAGTATCGGGGACGCATTAGGGAAGATCATGCACACGCACTTTTATAGCACTATCTTCCATATATACCGGAATGTTGTACTTGATATTTTCATGCTCCACATAGTGCACATTATTATTGTCTTTAGCGAATTGAATTGCATCCAACTCTTTATAGAACTGGAAATAAACAACATTATTGGTCTTATTGCATTGAAGTAAATGCACACGTTTAATGTCAAGATGCATTTGCTCCTTAAGCAAACCTTCAAGTTCTCGTATCGAAGGTCGAATTTTGCACTGTCTGAAGTCAACAATAATTGTATTCTTTCGTACCGGCGGTAGCTTTTGTTCGTTTGGTTCACTCATTTTCGTGGTCTATTGTTCACTACACAATACTGTACTTGGTTTCTTCTGTCCCCAACGTAAGCGGTTTTGGTTTATCGACTGACTTGGATGAGATGTAAACCCGAACTGACGATTAGTTTTTGTTTGGCGTCTATACAAAGAAGTTGAAAAATTTTCGTGTGGCGATTTTTATAATTGATGAAAATTTAGAACAACATGCGTGCATCAAATTTTGTGTTGCAAATGGATTTAAGTGTTCCGAAACGTTGAAAATGTTAGAAAAGGCCTTTGGTGAATCGTGTCTAGAAAAAACACAGGCATACGAGTGGTATAAACGCTTCAAAGGTGGTCGTACAAGCTTGGATCATGATGAGATCCCTGGCCACCCAACAACATCTGTTACAGAAGAAAACATTGAATCGGCGAAGCAAATCGTGTTGCAAAATCGTTCTGTACCGATTAGAGAGATTGCTGTGTTGTTGGGCATCTCTTATGGATCAGCCGAACACATTTTAACTGATGTTTTGGGTTTGAAACGCGTCGCTTCTCGGTTGGTGCCAAAAAAGTTGAATTACATTCAAAAAGAGCGTCGTGTTGATGTGGCCGAAGAGATGATTTCCAACGCAGATAGTGACCCCACATTCATCGAATGCCTCATAACTGGTGATGAGGTGTGGATCTATGAATATGACGTCAAAACCGCACAACAATCGACCGAATGGCGCTTCGATGGCGAGCCGTTGTTCTAAATTTTCATCATTATAAAAATCGCTACACGAAAATTTTTCAACTTCTTTGTATAGACGCCAAACAAAAACTAATCGTACGATATGCGTCAAAATTGGACAGAATGTGTATAAAAGTGTTTCCAACGTTGAGAGAATAAAAGTTTACCGATTGGACAAGCGCGGGAATTTTAAAATGAAAATTCCGGTTCCTTTTTGATCATAAGGTATACGTATTTCGAATACAATTTATATTCTTCTTCAGTGTATCAGGTTTTTTTTATTAATTAAAAAAATTATAATAATAATAAAATACTAAAAAAGTTATCCTTGTACAAATCACTATTGTCTTAAGTTTTGTTGTCTTTCTCATATAGAAAATATATAGAAAAGCTATGTAAGCATTGCAAAAACCGACTCTTTGGCCCCATAGCCTGCTATTGAATTTCATCCCGATCCGACTTTCGGTTTCGAAAGCAGGGTAATATGTGCAAATTAATAAAAAAATGTTTTATATAGTTTTCTAATGTCGTTTTCGCTTGATAAAACTGAAACTGACCCAGGGTAGTTTCATCAAACAAACACTTTTCACGAAACTGTGTTGATTTCGCACTTAGCAACGGGGGTTTGAGTAAAACTGATTTAAAAACCAGGTTGGAAACTGACTCGATTTTCAGTTCAACAACGTTGAAACTAGGTTCGAAACTGACTTCAAACAAACGGTTTGACAGCAGTTAGGGTGGAAACTGGGTTAGGTTTGGCATCAAGCGAAAACGACATAAGCATTTCGAATTTTATCCCGATCCGATTTTCATTTTCGGAATTACAGTTTACGGATTGGTGGAAAATTGTCACTTTCATGAGTATTTTTTTCACAAGTGAATGGCGAAAAGATGTGCAAATTTCATGAAATTAACTGGTAAATTCTTCTAGTTTGCAGATGTTGTTAGTGTTGAAGTAAATCTCCAAACATGGAACTCACTTTGATATCTCTTCGATGGTTGAACCGATTTTCATATGCTTTGATCTTATTGTCTCATAAGCTGATGTTAATCCGGATTCAACTATCGGTTCCGGAATTACTTGCTGATGAACGTCAAAACATGGATGTCTCATGGTTTTTTCTCTTATGATCAGTTCTAAATTTAAATTTAAATTTTAAAAATTATATGTTTTTCACAATTATATCTCGTGTGAATCCCAGATGCTTCGTATGTAAAGTCAAAACCCATCCAGTTGTCGTAGGTCCGAGCCTCGGCGTGGAAAGATGCTTAGTGTGCGAAGGATAGTAGGACTAGTCTAGCAATTGCTCGATATGCCAAGAATCGGTAGCGAAGTCTGTCGAAATAGAAGGTCGAGTTCCGCAAAAAAGTGTTTTACATATTATTACATCCTACAGACGTTGGAAATATTCCTCTTCACAAGCGCTGTCGATCGCATGGCGCATTGGTTGTATCGAATTTCACCGTTGGCAAAAGGTCAACCCGTGCCAGAAATAATATTACCTGAAAGGAAATGAGTACACTCCTGACTGTGTCGATCCACTTGAATTCAAAAATCGACAAAAAATGACAGTGCTGATGCACTCCCATCCCTGCGGCTACGTAAGCCTGTCACAAAAGGTATGAAACTGATACCATACCTGATGGCATGTGCCAACATGTGTGTTTTGGTTTGTTATGATTGATCTTTTCAATACCAACTATAATATCGATATTGCTAGTGGAATATTTTTTTGTAACCTGAACCTATGATGACAGTATGCTGTAGTGAGGAAATTGAAAATGATGCAGCGGAAATTGCGACATATGCGACATATGGTTGTTTGGCGAATCTGCTACATGAACTGCAATTGAACCCGGCTACTAAAACGTTCCAAACCCAGACTCTACAACAAATATAAAAAAGAACCAGATTTTACAAAGTAAGTGTAAAATGATAGAAGTTAAGGACGTTATCTACGTCTAACTTCTGAAGCTTTGGTCCCGGCTCGCATTAAAAAGACAAAGAAAACACACAAAGGCGTGAGTCCCGGCAGCCCCACAAATTGGCAGTTGCACGGAAAACTTGTTCATTGGAAAGGCTCACTCTGCTGTCTAACTGGAGCAGTAGGTGGGTCCTCGCACGAATAGCCTTTTCCCACGTGGTGAAGATTCCAACAACTTTGAATTGTTTCCTTTATCAAGATTCGACAAAGTTTATCGGAACCGTCCTCTCTCATTTGACCGCTTACCACGTGTTCCAGATATCGCTCTTCGTTTGCGTATTGCAGATACACTAACCGATAAAATGACGAACGTGCTCATTTCGTGCGAGAAAATTGTTGACCCAAAAGAAAATACAGCTCGTCCGGGGAGCCACTCTGACGAGGCGACGATGATTTATGGCTGTCTTCATGCAAAATTACCACACCGGAACCTTATCTCATGGTCCTGCTGCTGCTAGTCTATGAATAATGAAAGCAGAGAAATTGCCCCGGCCTTCAAAAGCGTCGAAAACGTGACGGAATGGAAGTTCAATGCGATGAGTGACGGGGAGACACTCGGGGAAAAAAGTGGGTTCAATTATTTTCGAGCACAGGTCGGTGTCAACATCGTAAATAATAGCGAAATCCATCGAATTGTAAATCATGTTACAAGTGAAACATTTTGTTCATTTGAATACATTGATAGTGTTGTACTGACCTCGAGTTTGCATATCAGTTGGAGAGAAGATTTGTCTTCTTTTTAATTACATTCTCTGTTCGGTGGAAAATGATCACCGTTTCAGAGGTACAAAACATCCTCGCACGAAGAGTGGTTATGTTTCGATTAAGTTAATTAGCAATATACGTAATAATGCATTAATGTTGTCTCAATGAAATTATGGTGGCATTAGAGTTTGAATATATAATGTCTTAGAGCAATTGGCATAGTGTTTCCCTAGTATCCTTCCGGAATGGATAGATTCTCATTTATCTTCATTCTTCTCACTTCAGGCTACATAATTATTCTGTATTTATCGAATCGGCTGCGAAATCGTTAATAACAAACCTATCAATCTAATCAGTAGGAGTTCTTGTTGGCTGGATCTAGTAAACCTTTCCAAGAAGCTGTTCGTTAGTCTCTCAAGACACCAATTCTTTGTAAGTCACCTTCCATTGAATTGCGTCATTTTAACAAATCTAACGTGAATTTCTTTACGCTTCGCCTTCGGATCATCAGTGACTGAAGTAGTTCAAATTGACTTGCTATCTTCGCCTAGCAGTTCAATTGAAACCGCTAAGCAGACGCAAACTTTACATTTTAAAATTCCTTTTGTGGAATTTGACCTTCTGTTTCAACAGATGTCGCAGCTAATTCAGAGCGTACAGATCAACCATCGTTACAATCGTACTGACATTAAGAATCGCTCCAGCTCGGGACTCGAACAAACGACAACTGGCTTGTAAGACCAGCGTCCTTTGTATTGAACCGCTAACTCGGGAATAAATAATATAGAGGGTAATGGTACCGGTCTCAGCTCCAGTTATCATCTCATATACAAAAACCATTAGTAAGAGTGGAATCTTGTGTCTCTGTTCGATAGGTTGACTTTGTGAGTGAGATGAAATCAGAGGCATTCGCTTTAAGTTTTCACGTAGCTATAACAGCAGTATTGTACAATTTCGGAACTATTTTTTCTGTGGTATCGCTTCTTAGAGCCGAAGCAAAGATGTTGTATTGTTTTGCCGATGTCTGCAAATTGCAACAAGTTTAAAACCAGAGGTGTTTCATACTTATATTTTATTTTGCTTCTCTCATGTAAAAAGTTTATGCAATCGTTTTAAAATTTAACTCGTAAAAAGTAACCTTCTTGAGAAAACTCTCCACAATCTTAGGGTCAAATGACAGCTCACATGCTATCATTGATTTATTCTAGTGTTTTTTAACTGAGCGACTGAAAACAAAAACCGGATAGAAAACATTGGGAGTAGAAACCAGACATGGATTTTGCAGTGCAAGAATTGATTAAAGTAATCTTTTTTTTGCATGAATCGGACAAGAAATACTTGGAATGCCAAAAGCAAACAAAAACTTTACCGGTTCTTCCAAAACAAATGTTTTTATTTATTCAGTTCGGTTTCACATCTCATCCAAGTCAGTCGATAAACCAAAACCGCTTACGGTCGGGACAGAAGAAACCAAGTACAGTATTGTGTAGTGAACAATAGAACGATCTCGAAATGAGTGAACCAAACGAACAAAAGCTACCGCCGGTACGAAAGAATACAATTATTGTTGACTTCAGACAGTGCAAAAGTCGACCTTCGATACGAGAACTTGAAGGTTTGCTTAAGGAGCAAATGCATCTTGACACTAAACGTGTGCATTTACTTCAATGCAATAAGACCAATAATGTTGTTTATATTCAGTTCTATAAAGAGTTGGATGCAATTCAATTCGCTAAAGACAATAATAATGTGCACTATGTGGAGCATGAAAATATCAAGTACAACATTCCAGTATATATGGAAGATAGTGCTATAGAAGTGCGTGTGCATGATCTTTCCTCAAGCGTCATCGATCCTTATATTCGCAAAACCATGTCCCAATACGGAGAGATACTCTCTATCGAAAAAGAAAAGTGGAAGATTTTTTTTTCCCCGGTATTCTAAATGGCCTGTACCTTCTTATGTGACATTCGGTCAGGATACAAGAATCCCGTGCAAATCACTTGTTACCTATGACAATCAGATGGCCACATGTCAATATTGCCAAAAAGCTGCTCACTACGGTTAGCAACTTTGGCAATGTTCGCTACCTATTTTTTATGATCAAGTCAAAGTTTGAGTAGATAATGATTCAGTTACGTCCCATTAGAAACTCAAAAAGAGTAATCGATTATTTACCTTAAGATTGAGTGGCACCAACATTTTTTTTCCGATCTAATTTTTGGTAGCTCATAGAAAAGCTCGACAATGAACGATTTTTCCTACAAAATCTAGATTTTCAATATGTGTGTGCAGTGGCGTCTCGTGAAAAAAATTATAGGTTATGTACTGCTTATGTGGTACGATATCAGATGGAACAGTTCGTAGTGAGTGAAACCGAAAGATTTGGCAAATGGATATTCATTAGTGTTTTTCAATACTATAAGCCACTGAAACCTCTCCTAACGGTGTGCAAACAAGTTCTCACAGAACCAGACGTTATAGCGAGAATAACAAATCTCAGAGCTGAGTGGAGTAATCCCTTCTCTTCTTGAATCTGCACAGTAACTTATGTACACGGAGAAGACACTAACACAAGAGATACTTGAAATTTTATGTTGGATGTATATGAGATAGGTGCATAAGGCAAAGTGCTCGAGTTCAGAGCGCAGCGTATTGGCTACGGCAATGTGATATAAAAAGATCGTTTAACTGTCATTGACCAGAAAGCGCATGTAACTTATGGTGAAGTTGCGCATATTGTGTTGTGGACAAAATCGCTCTTTTTTTATTCGGTATCTAAAATTAAAAAAATAATTGAGTGCGGAAGGAGATGCAGTTAATTCCTTCAGTTTGACTGACTGGTTGTGCAGTGCACTAGGTGCACATGTAGACGAGACGCCACTGTGTGTGTGTATTCCATAGCGGCAGTCGATAAAAAATTTTAAATGCAAAAACCGGATTTGGCCATAAGCTGTTCAATTGTCCAAATAATGGTGCGCCGAAGCAAAGAAACGGAAAAACTCAAAATTTATTTCAAAGCTTAATGATCCTATGCGTGGAGTTGGAAACCGAACACAGCCAGATTGTGGGTGATAGAACCTAACCATCATACCACACTCGACCCTGCTCAAAATATTAATGTTTGAATTGTATACACACTACAAAAAATTATGTAATTAATTTTTTAAGCATTTAAAAATAAGATATCACGGTATGCTTGAAATTGAGGTTATAGTCCTACTACAAAAGGTTATAGTCGAGCGGGGCGTTTTCTGGAGAGTTATGAGGATGTGATAATATTTTCGAAGTTAGGTTTTTTTAATGTGCTCTTCACCTGATAAGCCTTTTAAGATGTTTTGTTGTTGTGACCCATTCTGGTCATTGTCGGTAGCAATCCAGCTCAATCTTAATAACTCGTAGTACACCACTACACACATGGTCTCATAAAGCATTGTCTTATGAGCAAAATGATGTGGCCTTGCAATCAATGGGCCGGCTTCACCAGATGAAAGCTATGATTTGTTCGAGTTTTTTATCTCGTCTCAATTCTTCAGGAAAGATTTCCTCTCAAACTGTCAAAAAAATAGGTATATATATAAGTTCGTGTCATTTTCTTGCAAATGACGTAATTTGAATTTTATTTCAGTGATTATTTGTTCTAATATGCGTAGGAAAGCTACAGTCAAACAGTTTCAGAATCATTATGTGTCATTTAGCTGAAACGTAATACTTATACGTAATACTTTTTTACTATGAAAATTCCGAGTTTAGAATAATTTGTTTTTACGGGGGTTTATTTCAATTTCAAGAAAACAGTCGCCGAAAGTCATTGTATTTTAGTGGAAGCATATGATGAGCATACTCTAGTTGAGCCAGCCATTTGTCAACATTTAAAAGCAACGGAACGATCCGAAAGGTAGGCCATTAGGTGTCGTATGAATTGAAGTCAGAGGACGTCGATCGTCGTTTTTTTCACGAGCGAACAACTGCTACAAGAGGCACAAAAGAAAAGTTTTTTTTGCATTAAACTGTTACTGGCGGTGAAAAATGGATCCATTACGAATCCATTTAAAAATCATCATTATCATAATTAGAATTTCAGTTTGTGAAAATCATTTAAGACATCTAAGAGAAGATTGAGTGCAGCTTTTCTTAATGTTCTGTACATTCCGGAACCGGAAGTTTGATCTTCGTTCAATTACGTTCGCAGTTTAATGTACATCTTCATATTTTATGCTGATTCCCATGGTCCTAAAGTACATTGATCGCCAAATTTGAAAAACGGCAGTAATTCGATGCGGGTATGATTTTTCAAAAGCTCTCGGCCGTGCTCCTAATCTCTTCGCTGTGAAAAAAATTGAGTGGATTCCCAATGATTAACTTTCTGAAAAAAAATGCGGATGAAAAAAGTGTGTTGTCGGTTACGCCATTCATACCATTATATTTTCGGAGTCAGAAATGAAAGCCAACTGATCTTCGAAATTTTCCGATCTTGTCGAGCTGAGTCAAATGATATATAGCACTATTACTTTTCTATAGAGAAATGAGCACATACTCGCAAATATATTATTTCTGCATCAAAATTCCGAGCCATATTATGTTCCGATGTTAACATGGCACTATACCCAAGTAACAATTCGAATGCCTAATGGTTTTGATTGTAATTTATAGGAGTTTTGTAATAGAATTTTCAATCACTACCTGTTTTATGACGACTATAATAAATGTCTCTTTTGACAAGTAATATCATAGTTTTTAAAGCTTCTATAAAACTTTTTACCTAGACTAACAACTGGACTAAAAATAAAACAATGTGTTCTAGAATAAAACCATGGAAAAACTCTTAATATTGCTTTCAAACATTTTCTTTAAAACATTATTGTCAGTTAAATTCTTTCATAAATCTAGTTTTGTGTGTGTGCGTTTTCATTGGATGACAGTTTCACTCAGAGCAAATTTGAGGGTTCTAAAGTATATTTATGACACATTTGTTGTGGGCTATTTGATTTATTGCTCCTTAGATTAAGTGTAATTTGCATTAAAGAAAATTTCATGGCCGCCATTATGATGTCCTATACCGTAGCATTTATTGACATCAAATATACTTCGAAATGCAAAAACGAATAAAAATGATGGGCTTTAATGATTCATTTTCAGAACGTATACACAAGTTTTAATGCCACGATATAGTTTTATACGAAAATGACGAAGAATCACAAAAAATAATTTTTAAAAATCATGGAGATTTTCGTAAAAACTGCATTTATTTCAAGGCGATTAGTTATAATTCTTATTTTTATCCAAACATTCACGATAAAAATAAAAGCGCATGAAGTTTTTACGTCCGGAAAAAACCTCAAACTTGTAAATAAAATCTAATATATTCTTACTGGTTGCATTCAAAGCAGACATGACACACACATAGCCATGAAAAATATAATCAAAACGACAATTTATTCATAGCGGAATTCATTCCGCCCGAATAATTTAAATGTTGATCGTAAAGCTGGTTTCAAAATTTTCTTGAATTTGGAGTTTTCACGCAGGTTTAAGCTAATTCTTCACTTTGCTTTATAAACCTTATGAAGAATGGTCCACTTGGCAGGAACTTGCTCTTATAGAGGTTTTCAGTAGGCTTTCGTGGAGTTTAAAGTTTTAATGCAAGATTTATTATGTAGAATTGAAGACAGCTACAAGTATTTATTAATATTAAAATTGTTACTTGGGTACCTAATTGCATGAAACATGACCAACACAATCAAAATCTAGCCATATGTTCATTTATACATATTGACGTTTTTCCGCGGTATTCCACCTCATGATCTTTTTTCTGTCATGGCAAGATGCTAAATCCAGCCTACATAATGGAACAATTGTATTATTCGAGGATAGGACTTCTCTCCGTTCTTCATCTTCACATTTTTGCTCTTCCTTGAGAGTTCTGGCTCTATAGTTTTCATATTCTTTCTTCTTTTATATGTAGTCTCTAGTTAGTTTGATATAGTTAAAAAAAGCCAACAATTTGAGTATAGGTTATGAACGTTTTCCCAAGCACGGTCCGTTCCAAATGTCACTTTTCTTGCCAGACGTCCTGTCATACAAGATAGTTTTGATCTTTTTCAATAGCTGAATGTGTTTCTTCCTACTTGTGCATATATGTCTTGCGGAAGGATTCATCATCCTGCTTTCGTGATCGTACTCAAGCCGACTTGTTTCGCTGATCGTCACGACCTTCTTCCAATTCAATAATCCAAATCGTTTTTTTTTTTCGCTCGATGCACGGTTGTAGATCGCATTTCTTGCTTACTTGCGACATCTCGGTTGCAAAGTTTTAGGTACCGCTTGAAGCAACTGGTCACTCGTTTTCGACACTCTCTCCGAATATTCTTATTAATCTAGTGACAATTTATTTAGTAATATTCAAAAGTTTCAACAACATGGTGCGGGAGTAGTTCGGATATTTGTGATGTTTCAGCAAAATTTTGACGCGAAGGAAGCTATTCTTATTTCGATGCTATTTTTCGAGTGATGAGAAAACGTCAAAATCAAACAGTAGACATAATGCATGAACAAATCTTTAAGATAAGTGCGTAGGTTATTTTACTGGAAGTGCTATTCAAAGCATCCTGTTGAAGTTGATCAATTTTGGATCGTAATACTATTCAGCATGTTAGTCACTATAATCTTAGGATGCCAACATTTCACTTTTTCTGAAAATCAATTTTCGAATATTGAACTACTGGAATCGATAATGATCTGAAATATAAAAAAAAATGAAACAACTATCTCAAATCTCTTTCATAATTTCCATCTTATTTCCCGCAGTGCAGCAATGGTTTAGAAGCGAGTTTCCTACATTAGTTGGAAACGGTGAAACGTGTCACCACTCTTCGGTACACTATTCTAGCGAGAGAACCGCTTGTCTCATATCCTCTTCACCAATAGGAATGAGTTGACATGGCATAGCAGCCAGGATCGCTGTAAACTTCAGTTCGTGAATTACGTCAATCATTTTCCATGAGACACATAAGTCAGATTCCTGACAGTAGTTTTGGTGGATGCGTGGGTTCTGCGGAATATTTTTCGGTTCTGGATATTTACGTGAGAAGATTACATTCGACATGTGTTGGATTGAATTATGCTCTAATATGTTTGTCAATCAGTCAGTACCCCATCACTCTTCATCGCGATAGGATTGGCATCAGATACGTGGTGAAATTCTACCGATCATCATACCGACACGATTGGAGTTTTCCGACTCATTTCCAAAGTTATAAGTTGCTAGAATCAAATCTTCTGTGACGGGCGTACAACCTGAAGGTTACTTAACAAATGGCTCCCATTCAGAAGGGAATTGGGTCCATCAACTTCATCAGCCTTTTAGTGGCAGTTGAAGAAAGCTTTTGTTTGAACAGTACAGGTGGGTTGGGCAGTCCAATGAATAAAATATGACTCCTACCACTGGGTCTATTTGCTTGGTTCGAGTGACTGGAAATCCAACCTTTCGCTGGTTCGTTCACTGTTTAACTAAAGAAGATTCCGCAAAGATTGAGGTAAGCTTGAATATAGTCAAACAAGGAAATGCAAGAAGCCGGGAGGGAGCCTCATCGGAAAATGGATTCTACCGGAACGGCATATTGCGCGTGAAGTTAAAATCTTCACGTTTACTTCCGTAATTTTTTCCCCCGGCGACTCGGTCGCATAGCTCTCGTGAGTGGAATGTTGTTCTGGCAAGGGTGCAGTGTTTTTGTCCCGACATGGCATGCGGTTTCGTGTTATGTATTATATTTCCATATTTACATCGAGGATCTGTCAGTTTTGTGAGCACGCAACATTCATTTCTGCCTGTACACTACGCGCTTGTTAGACCGCATGTAATTTCAGTCCGATGGGAAGAAGGAAGATTGCAGAGAGACATTCGGTTTACAGAGGAATGATTTGTACAATCAAATGATCCTTGGCCTGATTATGTAGTAGAAATTACTCTAGTTTGCAGTTTGGAATTTGATAAATATGGTGTTTATTAAGAAGGAACATCAAATGTAAATTTTAACACATGGGATTTTTTATCATCTGAAGACAGAAGCATGCATTGTTAAGAATAGGGGGAAGTAGAGAATTTCGAACTACACTTTGATTCTGATTATACTTGTCACGTTTCAGAATTTGCCGAATTCAAAATTTAGAAAGTTAGAAGGAATATACAAATCTAGTCAATTTTGTCAGTCATGAGGAATTCCGAACCACTATGCAAATTGAGACAATTTGAAGAAATATTTGCGTAAAATGTTTTTAATTTTCTCGGAGACAGCTGAAACGACTTTCACAAACTTCCAAATGATGAAACCACAACCTCCCAGAGGATTATGCGTTTCTTAGTTTCGTTTTTAAGATCCAAATGAAAGGACTTGCAAAGTTCCCAAATTTCATTTAGATCCGACTTCCGGTTTTGGAATAACGGGGTGATAAGCACCAAAACAATGAAGCTAATGTTACTCAATTTTTTCAGAGACGGCTAAGCCTGTTTGCACAAGCTTACATTCAAATTAAAAGCTTTGCAAAGATCCAAAATTTCGTTTGGATCCGACCTCCGGTTCTAGAGTTGTAGGGTGATATGCACCAAGAAAGTTATAATGATGTCAGTTGCTTCTTTCGAAGATGACTGAACCTATTTTGACCATTTTGGATTGAACTGAGAAGTCTTTAGATACCATAAGAATATTCGGATTTCTATTCAGATTTACGTTTTCGGACTTAGACTAAAAATATCAATTTCAAGAGTATACTTTTCAATTCTTCAAATTAGCTAGTAAATTTCTCAGCTGTTACTATTCAATATTCATAACAACCAGAGCCATCTATTGAAAACGGACCGAACTTATTTGTACTCTCAATACTTATGGGTAGCTCATAGAAAAGCGCGACCATGAACGATTTCTCCTCAAAAAACCTGTTTTAATCCACCTAGTGGTGTAATGATGCCTTTCTCATAGCAATCAAACTATCATATATAATATTCTTCAAAATTATTTTTCTTCGATTCTTAAAAGAATAATCGAAATAGATTTGTTTGACCGTCTACTGATAAAAACTATCAATTGGAAAAGATTTGAGGTCGATTTAGAAAACTTTTTACGGTTTTCCGCTCTTTTCAGTGATGGTATAAAATTTTTAACACACTTTACTCTATATTTCCGCATCCGGAAGTCGGAACCTTGAACCTAAGTTTGTGAAAATCGGTCGCGCCATCTATGAGAAAAGTTAGAACACATATTTTCATTTTTTTGCACATACACACACACAAACACACACACAGACATTTTGCGTACTCGACGAACTGAGTCAAATGGTATATGACACTCGGCCCTCCGGGCCTCGGTTCAAAAGTCGGTTTTCACAGTGATTGCATAACCTTTCTATATGAGAAAGGCAAAAAAAAAAATTTCTTAGACTCTTAAAAGAATAACCGAAATCGGTTTGTTTGACCGTCTACTGATAAAAACCATCAAATTGGAAAAGATTTAAGGTCGATTTAGAAAATTGTTTAGGGTTTTTACCCATTTTCAGTGATGGTGTACAATTTTTAACACACTTTACCCTATATTTCCGGATCCGGAAGTCGAACCTGCATGAAATTCAGGAATAACGCATGGGACCACAGGACCTTTCATTTGAACCTAAGTTTGTGAAAATCGGTCGCGCCATCTATGAGAAAAGTTAAAACACATATTTTCTTTTTTTTTGCACATTTTACCCCATAACTCTCGAACCGGAAGTCGGATCCAAATAATATTCAGGAATTTTGTATGAGACCTCAAGACCTTTCATTTGAATCTAAGTTTGTGAAAATCGATTCAGCCATCTCTGAGAAAAGTTAGTGCACTTATTTTCACAATTTTTTGCACATTTTACCCCATAATTCCGGAACCGGAAGTCGGATCCAAATAATATTCAGGAATTTTGTATGGGACCACAAGACCTTTCATTTGAATCTAAGTTTGTGAAAATCGGTTCAGCCATCTCCGAGAAAAGTTAGTGCAAAAAAACGTTACATACACACATACGCACATACACACACACATACACACACACACACACACATACACACACAGACATTTTGCATACTCGACGAACTGAGTCGAATGGTATATGACACTCGGCCCTCCGGGCCTCGGTTCAAAAGTCGGTTTTCACAGTGATTGCATAACCTTTTTATATGAGAAAAGCAAAACAAGTAAGCTCGGTTTTTGCAATGACTTGTTGGAAACATATTGGAGGAGAGAGTTTTTTTTTCAATGACTGAGCGGAAACATATATTGGAGAAGCCAAACGAATGAAAAACTAACAGAAAGATGAATTTTTGGAAAAAGATACGCTCAGAGACAGGACTCGAACCTGCGTTCTTATGCATTCCGTGCATACGCGCTACCATTTCGCCACTCTGAATCTTGTTTTAGTCACTCTAAAACGCCAAACAGAGACAAGAGCGCGTACATCGAACATGGTCTACATATTGGAGGAGCCAAACGAACGAAAAACGTACAGAAAAGATGTTGGAAAAAGATACGCTCAGAGACAGGACTCGAACCTGCATTCTTATGCATTCCGTGCATACGCGCTACCATTTCGTCACCCTATGTCTTGTGATAGACACAACTCTAAAACACGATTAGGCATGATAGAACGTACATCGAACGTGGTCTACATCCATTCTATTATGCCTAGTCGTGTCCTGTCTCTGAGCGTATCTTTTTCCTAAATCTCTTCTGTAAGTTTTTCATTCATTTGGCTTCTCCAATATATATTGCAAAACTGAATTTAGTTATAGCGACTTTTCGTCAAACCAACTAAAAATTGATAAATCGTAAATAAGCTCGATTTTCAGGCGTGCGTTGAAGGCATGTTTCTCAATTTGTTAGGTTGGTGTAGAGCAGAATTTTTCCATTTTTTTCGGGAAATTTAAATAATCCAAGAAACAAGCTAAGTATTTCAAATCGATTTTGTTATACTCTTTTTAAAGTGGACTTACATTTATTCTGAGTCTTTCTGATCGGAGAGATTGTATTCCGCTTATTTATAAATTACCTTAAAAACGCTTAACTACCTGCTGACACGTCGTCTTAACGGCTACTGGTTGCCATGTTGAGCTTCTTTATGATAAAGACAAAAGGTTTTCTAAGGCATAATAAATATCGTACCGCATGGAAAAACTAATATCAAGGATGGCTTTTATCGTATCAAAGAACGCTCCCCAGCAACTCTTCACACGATTGAATCAGTGTCATCAAAGAGAGACGGATATCAACGCAACAACAAAAATCCGGCATGGCTCATTTAATATAGAATAAACACCGGTACGAGAGCGAATTTCTCTCGATGACATTTCTGAGAATCAAAGGTTAGCACACTGCTGTGGGGATCCTCTCTGAAGCAACAATCGGTCACTTATTCTCGTTTCGCGATCCGATTCTTTACAGGCAGTTGATAATTGCGATAGAATCATTTTATTATTGCCGCTTATTCTAACTATGCGCATATAAACTTGTGTATAAGTTGTGTCTATGAAAATGTCTATGAATGCTCCACACAAGGGTTTTGAAATATTGCAACTCAGTATGAGCATCATCAAGTTGAATCATCGATTCGATTTTCTGCGATAATTGTCAACTTGCGATTCTCTCTTGGGAAATTCCACACAGCAACGATCATTATTAGACTGTAAATATTTTTAAAGGCCGTGAAATACTCAGAGTATGAAGTGGAGCAAAATTCTCTCACGGTTCATGCATTGAGAGACTCGAGTTCATATAGCATCTTCTACCGGATTGAAAATGCTGTATACAATATAGCAGCTTATGTCAAATTTTCGGCAATCACCAACACTGACTACTATATTTGAAAATTCTCTAAAAACGCAACGCAAAAAATGCATTCTGCATCATCGCATAAAAAATACCGCATCACTCTGAAAAATTTGCAAAAAAATACACATCTCGGAAAAACTTGTTGTATTGTTTGTATTCACCAGATGTCTTAGAAATTTGTGAAGCGTTGTGTGGTGTTTTTACGTATAGGATTTTTATAAACGTTGACTTGGGACTTTTTGAGATTCTTTAATTCGAGAGTTTTGATGCCGAATGTTTTAAATATATCTGAATATTAAAATAAACGAATCTGGCATTTGAAATATTTGTTCCAGTTAATATGAAATAAAAAATTGAGATGACAAAGACACGTTTCATGGGTTTCTGAGACGTCTGGCATCAATGAAAAAAAAGCAAATTTCCGATTTGGGGCTTTCCATGTCCCAATAAGTCGTTTTGGATCATTTTTCAGATCATTTTTTGGCCGTTAATAACTCATTCATTTGTTAATGGATCAATATAATTTAACAACCAATCGATTCGGAAACTTTCATTTAAACATGTATAGCACCGTCGTTTCAGTATTTCAATAGTATACTATCAAAACATTGGTTAGAATCGACCTATGTTTTCATTTACCAATCCCAACTGACCAAAATGATGATGTCATTCTCTTGATTTTTTGTGCTTTCGATCGTTAATTTTAGTGCTTTGTTCGGCATAGGAGGCTTTGCATCATGCATAAAAACACCGCAACGCTCTGCGTAGTATGAAGCTTAGCACAAAGATGAATGTATAAATATATGATGCATAACATTTCTTTGCCGTGTTGATGCTTGTCTGTGAATGAAACAAGTAGCTCGTCCAGTGAGGTGATGACTGGATTGTATATGCGTTCGCTCGCTGGATTGTCGCTTTTGCATGGTGTGTTGGTGCAATTTCCTGCTATCTGCGGCACAACGTGTTAGCATGAGCATCCAGATATTGAAGAACCGAATCAGTTTGGTTACCGGTTCTTTTGAAATATCCCATGTATATGGTATATTTTGTTCAATTGACTTGAGTTTGAACGAAAGCAGGTAGTAAAACCTGTTCTATATACTCGGCTGAAAATTTTCAGTCAACATGCAGATTTGATTTAGGTGGTAAAACATTAGCAAATATATTTATGAAATCAATTTCGTTTATATATAAACAGAAATTCTAAGCTCTGTCTAAAAAACAAGTTATTAATTTATAAACAAATTTTCAGACCAGCCATGCTTTATGAAGTACCAATTTGGTCAAGTTGTTATTCCACCAGGAAGAAAACGCTTCAAAGGATTCAGAATGAAATTCTGAAAATGATTTTGAAGCGTCCTCCCTGGTTATGAGATGAGTTACACAGACTCTCAAATTTAGAACCATTAGATGTAATGTCACATAATATTATAAGGAAACTCCGACAAAAATCGATGCAATCTTCAATTGAATCGATTCGCTCTCCGTATTAGTTAGTAAGTTAGAATATATGTTCCTTTTTCCCATTACACAATACAAGTAGGTTTAGAATTTTCCCTGCACAAAAATCACAGAATTGCGGAAGCAAATGATGTTTTCATGGTAATAATAAAATCATGTATAAAATAGGGCTGAAAAGTCACCACTTGTGGCTGAACACCCAATTTGAATCTTAATAATTTAAATTAAAAAAAAAATTCGTTTATTATTTATCAATTAATATCTAACTACAACCTCAAAAACTAAGAATTTACCTGATTTGAAAACTGCGAATAGATATTGATGTTCCGGTGCCTAACAAGTCAGTTTGAATGATAGATTTTTCGAGCCCAAATCGGAATGCTTGTATCTTGGTAGTTTTTGATTTGCCACATTTAACTTAACTCAAAATATTACTACGAAATTGTACTCTTGAAAATGAATTAATTTGTCGATGGGATCGTGTGCTCACTGTATATTTACAAGCGATACTATAAGTAGTGTTATGAAGATAATCATAGATACTTATTTTTCGTTAAATATGGCAAAAACACAATTAATTATCGTTTAGCATTAGCCACCAATTACAGTTATTGAACTGAACAATAATCATGTAATCTAATTGAATAGTTAGAAACTGGTATGGTCTGATCAAGTAAAATCCAGACTAAGTGTAACGAGAACAATAAATCGTTAAGCTGCACCAATTTGATCACGTTGTTTGTCCACCAGGAGTAGAACGCTTCAAAAGATTCGGAATAAAAGTCTGAAAGTTATCTTAAAGCGGCCTCATCGGTTTTGTACAAATGAGTTGCACATATATAAAACTATTAGATGCAATAACATACAGTATCAAAGAAAAACTCTAGATAAGGTGATCTGCGCTTTAACAAGTATCATTTTAATAGGACGCCTCGAGAATTTCGGTTTACCGAGTCTTAATTCAATTATTATTTGAATCAAAACAAAAAGCGGATAATATTAAATTCAATACAAAAAATGTGGGGAGGGTTAAAAAATCAATGATTATGAAAAATTCAATTGTCGATTTTATCATTCGCAAACAATTCAAGCGCCTAAACTACATTATGGTTCTAATCGGTCAATTGAATAAGTTTTTAATTCAGTGCATCCACCATAATCTTTATTTTTGTTGTTATTGTAGAAACATTTAGATTGTTTCATTTTTAATGTAATTGTTCTCGGCTGTGTCTTGCATAAAAACTTTGGGTACTTCATAGAAAAGCTTAACAATGAACGATATCTCCTAAAGAAAAAAGTAAACTCGTTTTGCCTTTCTCATATAGAAAGGTTATGCAATTACTGTGAAAACCGACTTTTGAACCGAGACCTGTAGGTCCGAGTATCATATACTATGTCTGTATGCGTGTTTGTATCTATGTAACATATTTTTGCACGCACTTTTCTCGGAGATGGCTGAACCGATTTTCACAAACTTAGATTTAAATAAAAAAAGTCTTATAACTCCCCACAAAGTTCCTGAATTTTTTTTTACTTTTCTCAGGGACAGCTTAACCGATTCTCAAAAACTTGAATTCAAATAAAAAGTACAATTGTCCTATACAAAGTTCCTGAATTTGATTGTGATCCGACTTCCGGTTCTGGAGTTACATGATGATTAGTGAAAAAATTCTTATTTCGTATTACTTCCTCACTTTTCTCAGAGATGGCGTGACCGATTTCAACAAACTTAGATTCAAATTAAAGGTATCATGTTCCCATACAAAATTTTTGCTAATTTTCATCCGGATCCGATTTCCGGTCCCGGAATTTTATGGTGAAATGTGTTAAAAAGGTGGCAGCGTAGAGAAACAGTGGACGGCGTTCAAGAATGCCTTTACAGAGACCTGCCAAAACAACCTACGTGAACTACGCGCCCGGAAGAAGGAGTGGATCACGGATGATACCTGGCGGAAAATTGAGGAACGGAGAGACGCAAAAGCCGTGATAGAGCGAGCGAGAACCAGAGAAGCGAAGCGCTAAGCCTGCCAAAAGTATTCGGCCCTCTCAAAGGAAGTAAAGCGCTCGTGTAGGCGGGATAAGCGAGCGTGGGTGGACTCCCTGGCCAATGAAGGTGAGAAAGCCGCAACAACCGGCGATATCCGTCTCCTCTATGATTTCCAGTGAAGGACGCGACTGGTCAGCTGCTAACCGACCCCATTGACCAGTTAAAACGTTGGTTTGAATACTTCGAACAACTTCTTCAAGTTTTGACGGTCAACCAGCCATCAACATCTCGGCATGAGCCGCCAAGAGTGCGAAGCATCTCTCGTGTCAGCTCCGAGGCGCCATCTTTATCGGAGGTCAAAGCCGCCATTCCAAAGCATGAAATCCAACAAGGCTGCTGGGGTCGATCGCGTATCAGCGAAGATGCTCAAAGCTGTCCCCACGCTATCTGCTCAAATGTTGCATCAACTAATTCTGAATATCTGGGACACCGCGACATTCCCGGTCGACTGGATGCAGGAGAGGTATCATGTTACTGTGTATTGTTCTCAAAGTTCTGTGTAAGGTTATCCTCAACCGGATACAAGAGAAGATCGATGTGACTCTCCGACGGCAGCAGGCAGGATTCCGTGCCGGAAGATCCTGTGTGGACCATATTGTCACGCTTTGTATTATTCTGAAGCAGGTCAATAAATTTCAAGAGTCCCTTTACTTGGTCTTCATTGACTACGAAAAAGCCTTCGACCGACTCAATCACGAAAACCTGTGGGGCACTTTAAGGCGCATTCGAATCCCAGATAAAATCGTCAACCTCATCGAAGCGTTGTATGAGGCTTTCACGTGAAGAGTACTGCATAATAGAGCCTTGTCTGACCCTATTCGGGTAGTCGCTGGAGTGAGGCAAAGATGTATTCTATCATCGCTACTGTTCCTCATCGTGATAGACGAGATAATGGTTGGTGCCATTGACCGTGTACAACACCGTGGGCTGCTTTGGCAGCCTATCATTATGGAGCATCTCAACGACCTCAATTTGGCAGATGACGTTGTTCTAGTATCGCAACTCTGACTCGTCGAACGCTCCTCAGCGGCGGGTCTCAACATCAACGTCAGTAAGACTAAATCGTTGGATGTCAACGCGGCCAATCCATCCAACTTTACGGTAGCTGGTCAGGTAGTGGATAAAGTTGAAAGCTTTCAATATCGTGGTAGCCAGATGGCGTCAGACGGTGGGACCAAGAGCGACATATGCGCGCGGATTAAGAAGGCACGGTTTGCCTTTGCGAGTCCACGAAATATCTGGAGATCAAATCATATTCGTCTACGCACGAAGATCCGAATTTTCAACACAAACGTGAAATCTGTACTGTTGTACGCCAGCGAAACCTGGGGTATATCAGCTGAAAGCACGCTAAAGCTGCAGGTGTTTATCAACCGATGTTCGCGGTACATAATTCGTGGCCTGAAAATTGGATTTCCGAGCAGATGCCGAGCTCCATCGTCGTTGTCATCAGAAGCCGATATTGACTGAAATTCGGGAACGTAAGTGGCGGTGGGTCGGACACTCACTTCAAAAGAGCGGAAACGAAATCTGCAAGCAAACGCTGGACTGGAATCCGGCTGGACATCCCAGCAGAGGTAGTCCTAGGGGCTCATGGCGGCGGAGCCTGAACAAGGAATTTAAGCGAGTCGATCAGAATCTGACCTGGGCTCAGGTCAAGGCGAAGGCAAACAATCGCCCAGGGTGGAAATGTTTCTCGTTGGCTCTTTGCGCCACTTGCAGTGCGCAGGACACATAAGTAAGTAAGTGGGTTAAAAATTGGAAACTGTTACTTGAAGCGGCGAAACAAAACACGTAAAAAAATTTCTTAACTTGCTTCGAAACTATTCCAATCGGTAGTCATTGTCAATAGACAACCAAATAACTCGATTCTGGCTATACTGGAAATAAAAGGTAAAAAATTTCTAAACTTGCCTCAAAACTTGGAATAGTTCGATAGTCATTGTCAGTAGACGGGCAAACATATCTGGTAACCAGAGATGTACATCTCCTCTGTGTGGCGAAGAGCAAGTATAATTTCTCCACTCGCACTGACAACATCAACGAGAGCTCTTCTCTTTCACACATATACACCACTGTTATATAAAGTGTGCACGCATCATGAGAGCGAGTGTTTATTTTTTTTCAACTCTAGCATTCGATGACACTAAATTGCTAGAGCAGAGCTCTGAAATTCTCTGAGGAGGATGAAGATATTTTCTCCGAAGTGTGCACGTCGATGAGGACTCTGGTACACGGTTCGCATAAGAGAAGCATGGGGCACGCATATTCAGCAAAAGCGCAATTCTGTATAAAATGTTCAAAACGACGAATGTAACAATGTGAGATTCTCTTTGTTTACTTTCTCTTTCGATTAATGCGAAACATTCCGGCTTTTTTCGGTAATTTCTTCAGTGCAGATTCAAAGATGATAGCTTTAGTTATTACTATCGGTAAATAATTGGAGTGAAGGATTGCTGACAGTACCGTAAAAAATCGTTAAAGTTTAGTTTTGCCTTGCTGCGAAAATAATTGTCATAGCAAGGCCATCGCCATAGCCACCTTCTATGAAATATAAAATTAAATCGAAGAAGTGTTCGCTCACTAGCACGCACCAGTGGTCACTTGGGTGTATTTAGGCGAGAGCGCACCAGAGCGATTCATGCGAAGAGAATGTGTTTCACTCGCGCCAGGTGCTTTAACCACAAACACACACTCAAACTCTGTCTATTCGACACTGAGAAGAAGTGCGCTTTCCTCTTTGTGCGATGTTTCGCTTTTTGCATCTCCTGCGTAGACAAGAATCTGACACCAGCGTGTATCACTCTGGTGAAATGCCATCACTGCTGGTGACTATGGTTTGTTTACGAGGGCTACTGATTCACTGGTGAGATGCATGGCTTTTTATGCTAGCAGCACGGTCAAGATGATTAGATGTCCGGGGAACAGGTGAACAACGGTCGGTTAAAATCTTGAGACACTTACAATTTCGATACTATTAATTCCAGGTTATTTCGTACTTTGCGAACTATACGCCGTTCATCGACTTTCGATAGGATACATTTTTTTCTCTTTCTGCCTTATTCTTCTGAATTCCCTCGTATTTCCATTTGTCAACGATAAGTTGTACAGTGGAATGTGATCGATCGAAAGTCATCAATTCAATTTCCTTGTAGAAATGTCAGTTTGCCTTCTTTTGCTTTCCATTACAAAAAAGGGTTCTCTCAGAGTTTCAATTCATAGCTCGCAAACCGAAGCTGTCATGAACTGTTGTTGTTGATAACTTTAACACTTAGCTAAGCGTACACGCAAAACGAGTTCATAATAAATCGTACCGGTATTGGTGTACGATGAGATTGTGAGGTAAAAATAAGCTTATATTTCCCTATTAATCGACTATTTCTAACAACAAGTTCTTTTAATCCAAGTTTTTAATTCAATTATGCTTCAAACAAATGTTCATTGCAAAACCACTTGAAAACAAATGAAAAATTTGCTAGTAACAGTTTGAACCTGCAAACCATTAGTTCATTTACTTTCAACCGTGTTTGCTCATCCACCAGAGATCACTTGCGAGCTTCACTCCACTAGTGCCGACGGATATCGATTTTCACTAGTAACACTGAATTGGAAAACAAGATATCGACACCTAATTAAAACGAAAAAAACACAATCACACCGAAGACTTTTGTGAGCCAATTCTGCTTTCTGTCGCGTCATTCAACACTGGTTGTATTGTGCTGCAAAGTTGTTATTTGTTCACTATCTATCATCTGTTTCGATTTTCTCGTTTCTCTAGCTAGCCGGTAAGCGAAGAAAATTCAGCCGACAATTTCCGGAATCTGCTGGGTAACATAACAAGGTGTACCGCCCGGATCGAAACCCAGCTTGACTTCGCGTAACTGGAAGGAGTGTATCGATTCAGCAGAGTTGTGGGGAAGAAGAGAAACAAAATCAAGAGATTTTCTTTTAAGCGCCAACAAAGAAAAAGGACATCATTCAACCTACGCTTGGTTGGAAGTTGTAGAGGGTTTGCCAGTCTTACTCTATCTTTGGAACGGAAAGTGAGGCATGCCTTTCAACTATCTTTGGTAGATTTTATTTACACTTTTTATATGAAACTTCATAGACGATGACTCAGACCCCGTCGTCCCCTGGTAGACACTATAAGGAAAGTGGGTAAACATTTACCTTCTACATCTATACTCTACTACGTCGTACTCAGTCCAAATGAACGCTGATGGACTGGTTTCACTGTTTCTGTAGTGAGCCAACTTGAAACTGGCGCACAGGACGTAAGTGGTATAGTACTATAATGGCAGATTTTATGCTCCTTGAAATTCTGACGGAAACGGCCGAGGTCCTTCGGATATAGCAATAAATAGCCTTTCGATTTGATTCCATACCATTCGTCTGCCTGGTTGAACGGGGGCGGTCCGTTTGGCATAAGGGCATTTTACATAATACCGTTTAGCATAACGTTGTTTGGCATAATGGTTATTTGGAATAATAGTTATTTGGCATAATGCCATTTGTCATAATACTAATTGGATTTGCAATATTTCAATCTAATGTAAATTTTCGTTTGTGTTTCGATCGAGTGATGTTGTGCAAGCAAAACTCAAACGAAATATGTGAATTTTACATTCGGTCCAAATATTTCGATAATATTAGATGAACTAGCATTATTATTTTTTATTTTTAAAATTCTGTAGTAAATAGCACACTACCATTTTATATAAGCAACTCACTTAGTGCTAGCACAAAATTCTGTTCGTCATAGATGGTTCAGGTCGAGACGGCCGAAGGCCACGAGTGCGCCGGCGACCCACCGTCGGAAGCGCCGGCCACTGCGGAAGGGCAGCGCCCCCGCAGAAATCACCTCTGTCTAGTTGTGGGTGTTTGCCCGGATTACCCAAAGTTAGGAGCTATCCCTCAGTTAAGTCCGAACGAGCGGCAGCGATGTGGCGTAGCCGCATTAGACCTTTCAAAATTGCAGTAAGGAGTGTTTCGAAAATAAGCTATCCACATACATTTGTGTTGTACGCATGTATTTGTGATGGTTTTTTATGCTCAGATCATAGCATGCTGTGCGTTTGGCTGTCAGCTTTCGTTTGTTTACTTGTTTGTGCGGTTGAAATTCTGCGTTTTCAAAATGTCGCGTATTGAAAAGGAAGTGAAAATTAAGGTTCTGGACACATGGCTAAGTGAGAAGGGTATTACTATGCGATAATTGGCGAAGCGGTTTGGAATTCATCATGCCAGTGCTAAAACCATCATTAAAAAGTTTGGGGAACACTATTCTTTGGATGAGCTACCAGGAAGAGGTAGAAAACCCGATTCTTCCAAGCCTAAACTGGACCAGAAAGTGGTATCTCTAATCATGAAGAACAAATCAATGTCAATACGTGATTTGGAAAAAAAAGCAGGAGCGAGTTTCGGAATGATCCAGCGTATCAAGAAGCAAAATAACCTGAAGACCTACAAGAAGCAGAAAATCTTGAAACAAAGTGTAGAACAGAAGAAGCGAGCAGCAACAAGGGCCCGGAAATTGTATTCGCGTCTTTTGCAGTGTCCGGATGCATACGTTTTGATGGACGATGAGACTTATGTAAAGGAGGGTTCAAAAACTCTTCCAGGTTCACAATACTTTATTGTCGTCGTTGGGGAGGATGCGGACAGGTCGATTCAAGTGGAGAAATTGGGTCGAAAGGGAATGGGAGGGCAAGCAATATGTTCCTGTGGTTTGAAGTCAACCATTTTTTCACCTTACCGGAACTATAAATGCAGAAATCTATCGATCTGAGTGTCTCCAGAAGAGATTGCTGCGTTTATATAAGAAGCATAGTACACCTCCACTGTTTTGGCCGGATTTAGCGTCGGATCACTATTCCAAAACCATTCTAAATTGGGTTGCGGAAAAGGGTATAAATTTCGTTGAGAAAAATATCAATCCACCAAATTGCCCTCAGCTTCGACCCATCGAACGTTACTGGGTAATCGTGAAGAGGGTCTTCAGAAGAAAATGCAGCAGTTAAAAAGTAATGGGCTCAAGCGTCGAAAAAAAATGCGATGCAATACTTGTCCGGAACTTGATGAAGAGCGTTCGATCAAAAGTTGGAAAATTCGTGAAGGAATAACTTAAATTTCATCCGGTTTTCATTATGCTCAAGTTTAACCTCTTACAATAAAGGATCAAGTTTTAGTTTGAATAAAATATCGTTTTTTATCATAATTTGAAAGAAAAATATGTTTATAGCTTTGTTTTCGATACACTCCTTAAATTAGAACAATTTCTTTTAAGCAGCATGTTCTGGCATAACAGATGACTGTAATGCCAAATTACCATTTTGCCAAATGACAATTATGCCAAACGGCGTTATGCTAAACGGTATTATGCCAAACGACCTTATGCCAAACGTGGTAGCCACGGTTGAAAAACTTTCCAAAGCCAAATCCCAGCCCTAGCATTGCTATTTTGCCAAAATTTGCGGAATGCACTATCGCGGCAGAGCAAGACAAACAGTGCTGAGCAGTTGAGAACTTCAACGTAGGTGGGGTACCAACTTTCGTATTAAGTTTTGTTATTGAAGGCCAACATAATTGAAATATCGTTTCGTGATTTAAAAAAAAAAAGGGCACGTATCGTTAAATTAGGATATATCCGTTGTTTACACGTGATAAATAAGAAATTACACTTTACCCATTTTCACAACCCTAACCGACATACCGTTCCTCACTGTACAGGGTGTTTCAAACCGTTTCCTCAAAGTGAAATCCGCAAACACGTGCCAGCAGGGATTACTTTTCGATATCGCGATTTACTGCCATTTTCGAATCCCTGATACAGACAGGGCGCAATGCGTGTTACAACACGTTATTCGGCAGTCGGCTTCCTCTTTCGCAACGTTTGCCAACCAATAGCAAATATCTCAGAATTCAATCATTTCGAGTTTATCCCGCACCACAAATCCTACAAAATCTCCGATACCGCTGAGCATGTCGTATCGATTGTTAAATTTACACCAGTTTATCGTTCCATACAGGAGTCGCGCGGAGTTCGCTACCACTCACGTCTCCATTAAATCCGATTTCCCCAAAGCTCTTATACAAACCGGAGCGGAGACCCGTTACACCCGCTCACTTCTTCACATTTCCGCGGGTGGCCACAGAAGCCGAACCCCATGATCATGAAATGCAGATGGAAACCCGTGTACAGCTGAAATATTTATATTCCCAACAGTAAGCCACAGAACAGTCATGCAGACCTATCTACCTTTCTATCTGCATGTGAGTTAGTAAGACTGGCTGCTGGAATCCCGTGAAATAATACGGGAATGAAAGTAAGAAGACGAATGCAGTGTACGAGATTTCCACCGGGTTGTGCATTAGTGACTTTGTGCCGCTCAAACACCCACCGACCTGCCCACTGTGGAAGCAAGGTTTAAATTCTTGGCGAAAAGCGCAGAACACGAGCTTCAGTGCTTTCCCAAACCCGCAATCCCAACACTTCCACAAGGTGACGGCTTGCAAAATGTATCACGTTCAAAACCGTTTTTCCAGTGTAGTTGTGTGGTGGAGCTAGCATGGATTTTTTCATGGTACGCCAACCCGCGTGGTGTAATGGCGATTCGGGATAGTTTCAAGATATGTAGCAGTTCGATAGTTCTGATACGCTATGCTGCCGACTGTAGCTGGTGCCATTAAGGTGGCTCAGAATTTCAAAGGACGCTCGGAAAACATTGCAGTAGTTGTGTCTATGAACAGGTGAATGAACAGGATGTCACCATCACCTCTGTCAGTTTGCTAGGAATGCGATCGAAATACACACATTGAGCCATTCTACGGCATGAAGCAGTAATGCTAGTGCAAATCTGTAGTCCTCCCGGAATTGGCTTACCTGGACAGTCATAAAAATAGTTGACGTGATCGTTTGTTGTATTCAGGAAATGCATACTTTAAATTGTGTCCTTTTGTAAGCGGATTAGATGTTACTGCGGTGTTGATGTAGGGTCTGAACCGTAGAAAATAAGCGTTTCGTATTCAAGCACTTCAATTAAGTGGGTCACTCTACGAAAAAAAACGACTTGTTTCATTACTTCAATCGATAGATGTACTATCTGAGAACATAATGGCAAAGCCGTACTTTAAATACAGGGTGATTTTTTAAGAGCTTGAGAACTTTTTTAAACAATAAAACGCATAAAATTTGCAAAATCTCATCGGTTCTTTATTTTAAACGTTAGATTGGTACATGACATTTACTTTTTGAAGATAATTTCATTTAAATGTTGACCGCGGCTGCGTCTTAGGTGGTCCATTCGGAAAGTCCAATTTTGGGCAACTTTTTCGAGCATTTCGGCCGGAATAGCCCGAATTTCTTCGGAAATGTTGTCTTCCAAAGCTGGAATAGTTACTGGCTTATTTCTGTAGACTTTAGACTTGACGTAGCCCCACAAAAAATAGTCTAAAGGCGTCAAATCGCATGATCTTGGTGGCCAACTTACCGGTCCATTTCTTGAGATGAATTGTTCTCCGAAGTTTTCCCTCAAAATGGCCATAGAATCGTGAGCTGTGTGGCATGTAGCGCCATCTTGTTGAAACCACATGTCAACCAAGTTCAGTTCTTCCATTTTTGGCAACAAAAAGTTTGTTAGCATCGAACGATAGCGATCGCCATTCACTGTAACGTTGCGTCCAACAGCATCTTTGGAAAAATACGGTCCAATGATTCCACCAGCGTACAAACCACACCAAACAGTGCATTTTTCGGGATGCATGGGCAGTTCTTGAACGGCTTCTGGTTGCTCTTCACTCCAAATGCGGCAATTTTGCTTATTTACGTAGCCATTCAACCAGAAATGAGCCTCATCGCTGAACAAAATTTGTCGATAAAAAAGCGGATTTTCTGCCAATTTTTTTGGTAATAAAATTCAATGATTTGCAAGCGTTGCTCGTTAGTAAGTCTATTCATGATGAAATGTCAAAGCATACTGAGCAAATAATAATGCATGAAAATCATAACCTCAAAAAATCTGAGCAAATACTAATGCATGAAAATCCTAACCTCAAAAAAATCACCTTTTACATTCGAAGGTATAGTTATTAAAGTTTACTCGCACTTAGCCATTCCTTTGAAGCGTCTACGCTTTGAAACGCGTTGTTTTCTTAGATTCCGTTCACACGATAAACAAATCTTTTTTAACTTACCTGGTGGTGTGATAATCTCTCTCACTTTGCATTCAAGCAGTCTTATTACAATATTTTTATTGAGCCAATTTTTGACACAAATTTGAAGGGATTCTATTAGATTGATTCGAGTGTTTCCCAATAGCGTACTTCAATAGGGTTAGGTTCAATACTCGCCGCCATTCCGCTAAAAGCGGTTTCACCGAAATGGTCATATCGCAGAATCGTATAATTGTCTTGATATAGCGTTTGAATTTAAAATAAAGAAAAATGAAAAAATGAATTCATTTCTCCGTGTTTCTCAGAATGTGATTAGTTGCCTAGTTGACTTTATTAACTAAGAAATTTCAAAACAGTACGCCAAGTATCTGACAGGCAAATTTTGCGATACTTTTCCGACAACTGAGCACAAAATATGTCTAATGCGTTACGCTGCAACCGTATTGTGCGTGTGATGTCCGATCTCGCTAACACCAAGAAACGTAGCTTTGAGTGGACCGGACAAGGGCGGTCACTCCCACCCTCCTCACATCGCTTTATTAATTCTAGGGGAGTTTTCAGCTCCCTTAATACGGCATCCCTTCTTCTCCTATAACAACATGACAATCGGCCACGTTAAGCTAAAGCAAATGAGCCAAATAAAAATTTTATTATAAAAAAGGGCGGGCACAGCTTTGTAGGTAAGTAGTCAGCTAATTCAGCTCGCCTCCGCCGCAAATTCATCTTAGAATACATAAAAATAAATAAATATTATTGATGGAGAACGGTCACTTATAACGGGTGATTTTTTGAGATGTCTGGATTTGATTGAAAAAAAAAATAACAAAAAAAAAATAAGAAATTTGATGAAATCTTTATTGGAATCGATAGAACGATCAATATAATGTAATGTTTGAAGATGATTTCGTAAAAATGTTGGCCGCGGCTCCGCTTTAGATGGTCCATGCGCAAAGTCCAATAACCCACACCAAACAGTAACTTTTTTGGGATGCATTGGTGGCTCTTCTGGCTGGTCTCCATTCCAGATGCAGCAATTTAGCTTGTTGACGAATCCATTCAACCACAAATGAACTTCGTCGCTGAACACAATTTTTCGATGAAATGGTGGATCTTCCTCTAACTTTACTAGGTTCCATTCATGATTAAATTTTAGACTAAACGACGATTCATGATTAAAATATAGACTAAACTGAACAAGTTTGACAATGACACGATTCACGTGTGATCTGTCAAAAACAGTGTTGCCAAAAAGATACCAGCAGAAAATCACCCTTTATAAGAACGTTTTTTTGCCCGACGTTTCGTTCACCAGTTGTTTATCAAAAGATATATTTCATTGGTTCTCATCTGCAATTTTTTAAAAACAAAATCAGCTGCCATTTTATATTTCATGCATAGTGAAATAATTAGAACTATATCATAGTTTAATATTTACTAATATAATAATCAAGTAAAATTACTTTTTCATTAACTTTGGTATTATTATACTAATTATGTCAAATTATGGGTGCATCCAAATGCGGAACATGACCTCCTGTTTCAACAGATCTTACAGCCGGTTCAAAAGTGTCCTGGAAAACTTTATGGCTGTGATGCGTTTCTACTGATGTTGAAAATCACTTCCGGTCAAGGTCTAGTGACATGCGATGACTGGATTGCACGGAGAACCCGCAGATCACAAAATTACAATATTGCAACTGTTGTTACACGCCCTGGTGGTTTCAACTAAAATGTTGTTGATTTAACTAACATGTCTGTTGATTTTGTCATAACCATATAGGTAAACGAAATTTCTGTATTTAAATGCTGTCACTTTGCGGAGAACGAAGACAGCAAAACGCAGAACAAAAATCCTCTTCATTTCATCAGAAACGTTTCATATTGAAAATTTCCAATGGCAAATGAACGTCACTTATGTCAGTTACGTAGTGACCATTTCATGTAAGTGAAAGTATGCTGAAGAACAAAAGAGTTAATTGTAAAATAGGTTTCCCATGTATTCAATAGATATTCCTACAGTACAAATGTTTAAATTTTATCTCCGAGTAATGTATTTTCGGACAGCTTATGTTAATGTAACTAAATACGCTTAAAGCTTTTGCTAACGCTTTGATGCTAAAGTGGTACTATTTGTATTTTCTTGAAAGTGCATCTGTAGCATTAGACTTATCAGCAACATTTTTGAACATGGAATCAAAAAAGCTCTTCCTGCAAGCCAGTCTGCAAGTGGAGGAAATATTTCTTAGTGTCCTCTGAACATTTTACTGGTGTACCCTTTTTCTTGGGAATTTTAATCTTTTGTTGCATTTCTATATCATCTGTGAGTTTAGTAATAAAGATATAAGCAGCTAACTGAATAATTGGTTAAAACTACTGAAGGAGTGTGTCATTGCTCAGTCCCACGAGTGACACCTCATTGAAACGTTTCATTTTCCGATTAGAGGTGCATGTCATCGCTCAACTGTAACGTTTCATTACTCGTTTGTGGTGCGTGTCTTTGCTGGGTGTCATTAATCAAAAATGACAGTTTCGTTAAAACAACAATCGATTAGTTGTACCAAATTTTAATCAATTAAATTCAGAAAAACAACTAATATTTTAGTTGTTTTTTTTTTCGAATTTGCGATCGCTGGCTTTTCCGTGTGCGAAACCATTGTCTTATAACAGATCGGCTGAAAAGTTCGTATTGTTTCTATGAGAGGGCGCCACTAGAATTAAATCCATACCATTTTCAGTTAGTACCAACCTTCAAAAGATACGTGTATAAATTTGACAGCTGTCTGATTATTAGTTTGTAAGATATTGCATTTTGAGTGAAGCTACTTTTGTTATTGTGAAAAAAAAATGGAAAAAAGGGATTTCGTGTGTTGATGAAACACTACTTTTTGATGAAAAAAAGTGCCGCCGATACCAAAAAATGGCTTGATGACTGTTATCCAGACTCTGCACCGGGCGAAGCAACAATTCGTAAGTGGTTTGCAAAATTTCGTACTGGTCATATGAGCACCGAAGACGATGAACGCAGTGGACGTCCAAAAGAGGCTGTTACCGATAAAAGCGTGAAAAATTCCACAAAATGATTTTCAATGACCGTAAAGTGAAGTTGATCGAGATAGCTGACACCCTAAAGATATCAAAGGAACGTGTTGGACATATTATTCACGAATATTTGGATATGAGAAAGCTTTGTGCAAAATGGGTGCCGCGTGAGCTCACAATCGATCAAAACCAACAACGAATTGATGATTCTGAGCTGTGTTTGGAGCTGTTATATCGAAATAAAACCGATTTTTTTTGTCGATACATAACAATGGACGAAACATGGCTCCATCACTTCACTCCGGAGTCCAATCGGCAGTCAGCTGAGTGGACTGCACGCGATGAACCGAACCCAAAGCGTGGAAAGACTCAACAATCGGCCGGTAAGGTTATGGCGTCTGTATTTTGGGATTCGCATGGTATAATTTTCATCGACTACCTTGAAAAGGGAAAAACCATCAACAGTGACTATTATATAGCGTTATTAGAGCGTTTGAAGGACGAAATTTAAAAAAAAAACGGCCTCATTTGAAGAAGAAAAAAGTTTTGTTTCACCAAGACAATGCACCGTGTCACAAGTCGATGAAAACCATGCTGAAATTGAACGAATTGGGCTTCGAATTGCTCCCTCATCCACCGTATTCTCCAGATTTGGCCCCAGTGACTTTTCCTGTTCTCAGACCTCAAGAGAATGCTCGCTGGTAAAAAATTTAGAAGCAATGAAGAGGTAATCGCTGAAACTGAGGCCTATTTTGAGGCAAAGGACAAATCGTACTACAAAAATGGTATCGAAAAGTTGGAAGATCGCTATAATCGCTGTATCGGCTCTGATGGCAATTATGTTGAATAATAAAAACGAATTTTGGCAAAAAAATGTGTGTTTCTATTAAACGATACGAACTTTTCAGCCGAACTGTTACTGTGAACCACCGATCCGGGTTTTTCAGATATCGTCCGAGTAAAAATTTTATATTTTTCCAAAATAAGGCTCTCGTTCGTAACTGGCTGATTTCACGAGGTTGTCTTACAACACAATAAACTGTGGATATGAGTTTTAGTTTGATAAAAATCGACTTGTTCACTAAAAAGTAATAAACTATTTCAGCATACATTCACTCACTCGGGCTATCTACAAGCTCAGGAATGAATTTCCCTTTTTAGTAATAATAAAATAAGTAAGTAAAAGGTAAAGAAAATTCATATCTATAATTACTTTATCCTATGTTATTCTAGCGATTCAAGATAACAGTTTTCTCCAAAAAATGTTAAATTCATTTTGAAATTACTATTGGCATAACGATTATTACTGTTGCGTTTCATAATCAGAAATTTACGACCAAGCGTATCCTGTTTATTGTTTTTTTATGAACTGAAAGAAAACATACATGCGATGCTATTTAAATCATTTTGGTACAATTTTACGAATTACGTTCTTTCGATTCAAACACGAATTTACGTCACCGGTAAATTTCACAATATTTTGCTGTGCATATAATAATAAGTGTATAAATATTTTCGTGCCCTTTTACTAACAGATGGTGGAGCTTAATTTCTATTCCAGTGATTTACCTTTCCTAATATGCGTTTGAAAAACAGTATGTGTTATTTGACTAAAGCTTAAACAGTAATTCTTTTGTCGTGATTTGTGCTTTACTAGTAAGCGCCATTTCAAAATTAACTCTCTTATAGAGTGATAAGTTTTGATCGTGAATATCTCTTCACAGAAAGAAATAATGAAATTTACACGACATGTAAATCAATAGTGACACGGAACAGACTTTAGAACTGTATCTTTCAACTGACGCTTACTTTTGCGATTAAATTATATTGAAACCTAAAGAATTGTAAAGTAACTTTATGTTTAAATGCCTGCTCCAAATATGTGCATGAAAATAGATGTAAAATCACAAAATATTTTTATCTGTTTGGTTGTATCTAACGTATCAACATAATTTTAGCTACATGCCATCGACAATATGATCATCAATTTATGATAACATTTTCAATTATATGACATAATCACAAATAATTCAAGGTTAACACTTGATATATTTCGTTCATTCTAGCCCGCACAGTTGATTGAGCAGGAATTATAGCAAGTGCATCATTCCCTTTAGTTCAGGTCTAGATCTCAGTTTCAGTATCACAAATTCAGTTCAGTAGTGAATCAATGGGCACTGTGAGTAGTTTTGCTGCGGGACATTCGCAGTGCGATGCGTTAAATATGATTTGAGCCAATCCAGAAGTGAAGGGTTCTATACCATATTTTTTGTAGTTTGTATAGAAGTAATGGTATATCAATACGGTCGAAAGCTTTGCTAAAGTCAGTGAAAAGAGTTTCTACGTTGTTGTCAGCGCCCATTGCATTCAGAGTGAATGTCACAAACTCTAGGAGGTTTGTTGTAGTTGAGCGGCCTTTGAAAATGCCACGCTGTTTATTTGTTATTACATTTTTCAGTTGTATTCAATTTTGTTTTTGAAATAGTTTGGGAATCCATGAGATAATGGCTATTCCATGGTAGCTTCGAATGTTAGATTTTTGCTTTCTTGTATAAAAAGGCTATACAATCACTGTGAAAACCGACTTTTGAACCGAGGCCCGGAGGACCGAATGTCATATACCATTCGACTCAGTTCGATGAGCAACGTAAATGGCTATGTATGTATGTATGTATGTATGTATGTATGTGTGTATGTGACAACTAATGTCACTCGAATTTCTCAAAGATGGCAATGTGCAAATCTATGAGAAAATTTGCATTCAATTTTCTCGGAAATGTCTTAACCTATTTTTACAAACTAAGATGCAAATGAAAGGTTTTAAAATTCTTTGAAAAGTCTCCGAAAAGTTGTTCCAGTTGTTCCGACTTCCGGTTCCGGTATTGCAGTGACATTAGTAAAAATTTTCAATTTCATGAGTATATTTTCACTAGCGATGGCGGAACGAGGTGCACATTTCTATAAAATTTACTGGTAAATTAACCTAGTTGCAGACCTTGTTAGTTGGTGGAAATGTAAATCTACTTTGGGACTATCAGTCCCAGGTTTCCGCTTCCGACCGACTTTCACAAATCATGATTCAAATTAAAGCTCTCAGTGTCTTAAAAAATACTGTGCAATTTCATCCAGACTTCCGGTTCCGAAATTATAGGGCGATGAGTATCAAAACTTTCAAACTGTCATATAAAATGATGCAAAATCGATACGCATCGGTACGTGCTGGCAGAGATGGCATTTCACCAGAGAGATACACGCTAGAGTCAGATTTTTGCCACACCGAGGATGAAAAAAACGAAGCACCGCACAAAGAGGAAAGCGCACTTCTTCTGTCGAATACTACTTGTGCTCTGAAACCCGACCTGAACCAGAAACGACGGGTATTTGTCGGGCTCGGATACAGCAAACATTTACAAGTTGTACGGGTCCGTTTGGGTGAAAAAATTTAGTCGAGTTTCGATTTTGTTTTGGGTTTTGGAACTTTTTTCGGGTTCGGGTAAAGATTTGGGTCGGGTTTGGGTTTGGAAGAAAAATTTTTCTGGGGCTCGGCTCGGATACGAGAAAAACATTTTTATTTTCGAGCGGGTACGAGTCGGGTTCGGGTTTGAACAAATTCTTACCGACTAGCTGTAGTAAGTATGTGAAAATTGGTTCAACTTTAAAATAAATATCACAGAGCTTCACACTGAAGTTTCACAATGTTAACGAAACTTCCTTAAAATTCGCATTCCTGGAAGCCGGATTCTGAACCTGGATTCTGAAACTGAATTCTGGTCCAGGATTCTGGAACTGAATTCACAATCTGGATTCCTGAACTGAATTCAGAATCTGGATTCCGGAACTGGATTTTAGAACCGAGATCTGGAACTAAATGCAACACTTGGTACTGGATTCTGTACGCTATGAAAAGGCTGTTAATTCTGTTGAAATAGAAAAGCCAAATTTCACAAAAGGAATGTAATGCTAAGACTTTGCTCTCATGTTGCTGAACCTTTTAGTAAACAACCGACTTTTTTTAGTAGTATTTTGCCAGATTATTTTCTTAGCTGAGATTAGTTGCGTCCATTACCAGGGGACTCTACTAAGTGAAGCTCTATGGTGTTGGGGAGTGTGGTGGGAAATAAAAAAATATTGACTAAAGTGGGGTGATTTACCGCTCTGGGAGAGTTGTCGAATTTTAGAGTTGAAAGTGCTCTAGAGTTATTATTGTCAGTGTGAATTCACCTCGTCAGACGGCAGTGGAAAGGTAAGTAAAAGTAGCGAATTGTAATTTATCTGTAAATATTTATATCCGATAGTATATTGATAGCTCTGGTGTAGTGAGCGAGATGTTTATTTCATGCCACGTAAAAGATAATATTTCGTTCGAAATCCATTTCAAAACAAGAACACAATTTATCTTCGTGACAGATAAAAAATTGTTGAAGATATTTTTACAATAACTGAAAAAGTTTTTTTTCATCGTCATTTAGACTTATGCGGCGTCTATACCTTCAAATCGGTAGAGACATCGCACAAAAACTACACACTTAAAAAAACCCTGTGATTTTACATCTTATAAGATGTACATAAATGGAGCGTCGCAGCTCACGCAAATTTAAGAGGAAGAACATTTAATATTGTGTCCAAAACTCCATACATGAAATTCGCTGAAATAAAAAAAAAAAGAATACTGAGAGCAACCGTCACGACTTGAACCGAGAATCATTGGATCGCAAATACGTCTGTTAATCGACCGAGCCACAGGAGCATACATCTGCTTGGCTGGTAAAAGGTGCATTTAAATTCATACAGTCGTACCTGCTAGCAGAACGCAAGTTACAGTATGAGGGATTAAGCCTGTAAAATTCAATTTTTTTTGGTGTGTGCACATTTAGAAAAAATCATGTGATTTTACATCTTATTAGGTGCACATAAATGGAGCGTCGCAGTTCACGCAAATTTACCTGTAGGAACATTCAATATTGTGTCTTAAATTCCATGACAAGAAATTTACTGAAATAAAAAAATGAATCCTGATAGCGACCGTTGCAACTTGAACCGACTACCATTGGATCACAAAGTACGTCTGTTAATCGACTGAACCAAAGAAGCACACATTTTCTTTTTTATTTTTTTTTTATTTATTTATTTATATATTTTAATCAACAGACAAACTAAAGTCCTAATGATTATTTCTAAGAATATTCAAAAAATTCGCTTTTATTCTGCTACGAGGAAAATGGAAATCGAATCCCATCGATACGCCATTGAAGGTTCGCTGCAATCCAATAACGGCACCGTTGATTCCGTAGTTAGTACGACGTAGAGGCATTCTGAGGAGGTTGTTGTTGCGAAGAGCTCTAGAACGAACGTTGATGTTGATTTCACTAAGTAGTGCAGGGCAATCAATATTGTTCGTCAAAATATCGGCAATCAGCATTGCACGGAACAGATCTCGGCGTACTTGTAGAGTATCGAGTCCGATGAGCATCGCACGGCTTTCATAACTAGGCAGCTGGTGAGGGTTATTCCAGGGCAAACGACGAAGAGCGAAACGAACGAATCTGCGCTGTATTGATTCAAGTCTTAAAGCTCCATTATGAAAGTGAGGGTTCCATACTGACGAACAATATTCGAGTGTTGACCGTACAAGCGAGCAGTAGAGAGATTTCAAACAATATATATCTGTGAATTGTTTGGCGGTTCTCATGACAAATCCTAGACAACGAGAAGCTTTTGCCACGATGTACGAAATATGCTGCTTGTAATTCAATTGTTCGTCGAGAAGAACGCCAAGATCTTTGACACAATTGACTCTATCAATCACTGATCCTCGAAGACAATAATTGAAACGAATTGGTGTTTTTTTTCGTGTGAAGGTGATAATCGAGCATTTGCTGATATTTAGCGACATTTTATTAATTTCACACCACTCGGAGAAAATTTCAAGCTCACTTTGAAGGAGACAGGCATCTTCAAGAGTCTTGATAATTTGGAATAACTTTAGGTCGTCCGCGAAAGATAATCGTGCACCTTTCAATGAAAAGTTCACGTCGTTGAAATACAGTAGAAATATCAGTGGTCCGAGATGACTGCCTTGTGGAATACCAGAAAAAGCAAAAAACTCCTTGGAAACATTTTCATTGATCTTAACCGCCAGCCGTCGATTGCAAAGATACGATTGAATCCACCGAAGAATGTTGGAACCGAAGCCCAGTCTGTCCAATTTGGCAATAGTGATAGCGTGATTAATTTTATAAGTTGTTTTCTTGTTTGGTAAAAGGTACATTTAAATGCATGCCGTCGCAACTACTAGCAGAATGCACGTTACAGTCGAACCAGTAAAATTCATGCAAATCTTACATTAAATAATTACACATTAAATTTTCCGTCATTTGACAAATTAGGTGTTTAATAATTACATCGTATATCGTATATCTTACTTACAGTGTCTATATTGCCTACCCGATACAAAAGGAAGCCTGTTGTAGAGCGAAAATTTAAAAGCAGTCATGAAATGTGTCAAAAGAGGACAGTAGCCATTTTCCTATTTTCGATCCTACATTTTGTAAAAGCGGCAACTCTCTCAGAAAAATTTTTCAGAAATAATAAAATTTCGCCTTTCCGCAATCTTCACATTTGTGATAGTATAATAATGAAGAAAATTTTCGATTACTGAAGAAAATTTTCGATTACTGATGACTAGGCAATTAATTTTTCAATCCTGATCGCTCCTGTCGAACTAACAGCAAATTTTTTTTAAACAAGTTCGGCAATAATTGGCAGTTGACAAATTTTGAATTGCCGAGATGCTCAGTAATTATACATTTTGCCGAGACTATTACCGAGCACTCGACTGTGCAAATCTCGGAACTGTTTTTGTCGGGGTTCAGCAAAAAAAAATTTTATTTAGTGTGAGAAACGATATTCACGATTAAGGTGATGGTATGACGAAACCAGAGAATTTAAATGTAAATGTATTTGTGGAGTCTACGTTTTTCCATTCAGTTATGATATTTGTGAGTATAGCACCCATCACTCATCACCCGTACAACAAGAGTAAAAAGCAACAAGTTGATTGATCGATTCACCTATCAACCTGAAATCGAATTATCTGATATTATTTATTTCGTGTTCCTTGAAATTGTGAATATAAGGCAGGATTCTGTTCAATAATGTACTCCAAATATTGCAAATTGTCCAACGACGTGTTGCTAAAAGAGAGTATGGGGTTTACCATATAAATATTCTGTACTAAATTTATTGAATAACCAAATGTATGGAACAACCAAAATAGAATCACTTGGTACTTCCAGTATGCTTTCACACATGGTTTGAGTGTCGCATTTCTGGGCTGAACTTGAAGACAAGCTGATAATTTGTTCTGGAATAACTTTGCCTCTTTCATCGATCGATTCTAGATCGTTATAAATATGAATAATTTTACTTTTTGATATCTCTGAAGAAGGACCATCGGCAGGGTTACTGAATTCCAGTGGAAAATTTTTTCGAAAAGGCGCATCTGATAACTCTTTAACTAATGTTTTAAATCAAAAATACATTGAAATGGTAGCTCATGGTTATATATTTTTTAAAACATCTTTGGGCACAGTGTCGAAAAAAAACTGGGTAGGTATTACCAATACTACAACACTATGTTACCGTTACGTATGTTTACATACCGAAATATTAAAATAAATAAAACCGCAAATCTCGGTTGATTTTTCAGAAGGCCGCAAGCAAGTGACAGTTTCCACTTCCGGTGAAACCCTCAGCGAGTGAACACGTTGTATAGTGTTAGTGCGGTGAAAATTTGAGTATTTCGCGGGAAAGAAAGGATTTTAATCCGTACTTTGGCGACTCCACGTTGTCACATAGCAAGGTTTTCACTTGTAGTCCAGTGAAAAGAAAGTCCATTGGACTATAAACGAAAATAAACTGGCAATATAGCTAAGTCGCTGTACCATCAATCGGTGTCATCTCAAGTGAGGTGACCCACAGAAGTTCAAGAAGAAGAAGAAGAAGAAGAAGAAGAAGTGACGGTTTCTCTCTGTTTACTTTCTCTTCTATTAATTACCAAGCGGTTTCCACGTTCATCACTCAACACTTTGCATAAAATGATACCCGAAACTTTCGACTTTCAAACAGTTTTGTACAACCCATGAAAATCTTTATAATCGCATCACAATAATCGAAATAAACTGTCACTTGCTCTTACGGCCTTTTACAAAATCAACTGGGAAATGGTAATTTTCCTACCTTTTTCTTGGAAATTTGGTATGGTGGACAAAAAATACCATGTGTGATGTTTTTAAGCATTTTTGTACAGGGTAAATTTTGTAGAGGAACCCAATAGAAAAATAAGATGAACTCACGCCAAAATCAGTCTTGCGGTGGATGTTAAATGTCTTTGTTCGTTCCCCATCGAACGCTAAACCACTGCTTATATGTTATTTTTAATGGCACAGGATTCGTCGTGGTCTCATGACGGCCCGTAAATATTTTCTCAACATAAGTTTCCGTATCCTGAGAGTCTTATACCTAATAATTAAATGTTACATTGTGTAGAATTTTCAAAGGACATGTCATGGAATTCAGGTCTAATTTTACAATCGCGAGCAGAAACATTGCACGTCTCGGTAAAGCGTCAAATTTTCGGCACGTGTCGGAACTTGCTTTAATCATTCCTATTTCAACAACATACATAAACATTTTTTTGGCCTACCTCTATGTACGCTATGGCAATTGTTTATTCGAAGCTTGCATGTACAAACAAACTCCTGCAATTGACGTTCGAATTCTCGACCCGGTAGTCGTGTAAAACAAACACGTCATGTTGCCGTACACAAGTTAAACAAAGCAAATCAATTCACGTGAGCTCACCTACCGATCGAGTTTACAAAATTTGAACCATACTGATTTTATAAATTGAGCCACAATCAAATGGAAGCCCCCCTGAACAAACTGACGAACATAAGTCTTCGTGAATGATGTCACAGTGAAGCCTAGATGAAGGTACAGTTGTGAACATGATAATTCAAATCGGATTACTCTTTTAACAAGTTCGCATATCAACCATATGGGCGGTGGGGGAGAAAAATCAGTTTCGTACACCCAAGAAAAATAATATTCTTCGTTGCGGAAAAAGTGCTCCCCCATGCAAAATAAATTCAGCCCCACCCAGCAGCATTATGAAAAATGCGAATGACGACGGTGATGATGCTGATGACGGCGATGATCACGATATCGATGTCGATTCGTTTGCCAAACATAAGGTTGCTTTTATCATAGTAGCAGTTGATAATGCGTCTGTTAGGTGGAGCAGTTTCGTCAGACCGTTCAACCTACTGATATTTGCATCGTCGTATCAACGACTTGCAAGTCACTATTCCCATCTGTATCGGTTGTAACAATGTGTACTCTTTCAATTCAACCCTATAGGAACGAAACTCGTACCAAGGTAGGTCTGCTGGAATGCATTTTCTGTAACTGATCCTCTTCGAAATCATCATCAAGAAAGTTTTGTATAGAGAATATGCACTCGTGATTCAAGATAGTACATAGCCTTTACATCACAGTTGAGATGTGTGTAGACTACTGGAGAATTGCTCTCGAGAAGAATGCTTTATATTTGATTGCAATTATCTGCTCACACGACGTATTAGAAACAGGAACCATGTCTCGGTATCATCTTGAATCAATTACAAGTTATAAAATTTGATATATTTGCTTGTCAAGATGATTTGTCAACCAATTAGAATTTGTTCAGTTAAGAAGACCCATTTCCATTTGTCAAAAATCCCTCGTTCTGGTTCGTGCAAATCACTAGGGACTAAGGGTAAATGATTTCAGAGGTGCTAATCAACGTCCTCATAGCGGCTAGAGGTAGCATAGATATCTGTGGTGATTGATCACCGGTTGAAATACCGCTGCTCAATCAGAAACCTAAAAACCGAACGTGCTGATGATTTCCGAAATCAATTGGCTCCATTCGCACTGGTCGAGGAGAACAGTTGAAATCGAAACAGCCTCCCATTGGCAACGGGAACGGTTCATTTGCTGATCTGTACAGAACAATAGCATCTTCTCCTCGAAATGCTCGGATGCGATATTCGAAACACTGTATATCATTTTCGTGCAACTGACTCCGACTGGAGCCGGTCAAGCACGGAAATCCAATTAAATTCATTCCTTCTTTCCATTGGATTTGAATTGTACAATTTATCCTCATTAAATTTCCATCCAATCAGCTGCAAACGTGCTACCGTAAGCGTGTAATGAAAGAGTAAGCTTCGTCGGTATGGTGTGTTCTGTTGGAGTGAACAGGAGCCTTGGTTAACCCCCACTCCCTGTTGGCGATGAATTGAAAGAGAGGGAGGGAAAGAGCGTAAACCACCGGAGAAAAGGAAGGCACAACATATCGGAAACGTCGTCAGAAACCCCTTTTCTACTCGAGGAAATCCGATGCGCTCCGGGAAGGGTAATACCGCTTGTTTATTTTGCGTCGTTTAATTTTCTTTGCTGGCAAATTTACCGGTATTGTTGCTCGAGGCAGATTGGATTGCTATTGTGCAAGTCGGTGAGACAGTAGTAGACTAGTGACTAGTGATACTGATCAAACTAGCAACGACGAAGCTTGTAATAGTACGAAGTTATGTCAGGGAGCGTATAGCTTTAACCTGTATATGATTCCCGTTCATTCCAACAGAATGCAGTTATCACACTAGGCCATGCTACTATTTTCGAGCCAACATAATGTAATTACGATGTTGAATCTGTACATGAAAAGTTTCTAGGTTCATGTTTTTCGATTTCCATTCAAGTTCTGTGGTAGAAGAACAAAGTGTTGCCGACTTTTATGTTCGAATAAACTTAATATTTTGACGTGAATAGTCTGACTTTACTATGGAGACCTCTTCAAAATTCGCCTGTTTTTTGTTCGTGAATTTCTTTAATCGTACCCAACGAAACATCATCCTATTATTATTAATATCGGTTTTAGTCCTCGCTTTTTTCTTTATGCCAATTGAGATTTGTCCAGGTCCAGGTCCAGGTCCAGGTCCAGGTCCAGATCCAGGTCCAGGTCCAGGTCCAGGTCCAGGTCCAGGTCCAGGTCCAGGTCCAGGTCCAGGTCCAGGTCCAGGTCCAGGTCCAGGTCCAGGTCCAGGTCCAGGTCCAGGTCCAGGTCCAGGTCCAGGTCCAGGTCCAGGTCCAGGTCCAGGTCCAGGTCCAGGTCCAGGTCCAGGTCCAGGTCCAGGTCCAGGTCCAGGTCCAGGTCCAGGTCCAGGTCCAGGTCCAGGTCCAGGTCCAGGTCCAGGTCCAGGTCCAGGTCCAGGTCCAGGTCCAGGTCCAGGTCCAGGTCCAGGTCCAGGTCCAGGTCCAGGTCCAGGTCCAGGTCCAGGTCCAGGTCCAGGTCCAGGTCCAGGTCCAGGTCCAGGTCCAGGTCCAGGTCCAGGTCCAGGTCCAGGTCCAGGTCCAGGTCCAGGTCCAGGTCCAGGTCCAGGTCCAGGTCCAGGTCCAGGTCCAGGTCCAGGTCCAGGTCCAGGTCCAGGTCCAGGTCCAGGTCCAGGTCCAGGTCCAGGTCCAGGTCCAGGTCCAGGTCCAGGTCCAGGTCCAGGTCATGTCTAGAATTCAAGATCCAGATCTCATATCCAGAATTTAGATCAAAGTTCAGAATCCAAGTAGAGATTCCTGCTCCATCAGTCGAGGTGCAGAATTCAGGACTAGGTTCTGAATTCAGGTTCATACTATAGATCCAGAATTCAGGTTTAGGTCCAGAATACTGGCATAACTTTCACGTTCAGTTCAAGAATTCATTCAGGTTGAGAATTCAGATCAACAATCCAGGTCCACAATCCAGGCCCAGGTTCAATATTCAGATCCAACTTAAAAGTCTAGATTGAAAATCCAGGTCCAGAATTCAGAAGCTCCTCTGGTCCTGGTTTCGAATTTAAGACCAGGATAAGAATGCTGGTCCAGACTTCGGGCCAAGCTTCAGATTTCAGACTCAGAGTTTAGGTTCAGAATTCGAATCCTGATAAAGAATTCAGCTACAAGCTCAGAACACAGTTTTTCTGATTCTGATTGAATGGGTCATTTCGCCGAATGCCATTTCGCCGAAAGTCGTTTCACCGAATGTGGCGAAGCCGAATTAGATATTTTTTCGTCTGCACTCTGTTATCAGAAAATACCGCATTATGCCTACAAAAATGGTCTCTGGATCGTTTCAGAAGTACGATTGTGCCTACAAAAATGGTCTCTGGATTGTTTCAGAAGTACGATTGTAGGGCAGCAAAACGTTAGTTGAAATAATTGTTTTTTGCCTTTAATTCTTCAATACCAATCACGATATTAAGACTATTGAAGAATTCGGCAAAATTACTCTTTTGACAAAATGGTTTTCGGCGAAATGACTTTTTCGGCGAAGTGGCATTTGGTGAAACGGCTTTCGGGCGAAATTACCCTGATCCAACTTGAACTATTCTTGGTATTCGTATTCACGTCATCTCTTTGACATTTCTCACATACTGTGTTAGTTTCAGACTTATACTGATCAACTTTCACAATGAAGTATTGCATTGTTCGAATTACGAATTATTTATTACATAAAGATAGTGATAATTATAGCTAATATTGATAACTAAAGAGATAAAGTTCGAAAACAACGGCGGCACATAAATATGTAGCAAACATAACAGATCGAGCAGTCGATGCTGGATTGGAGTAGATCTTCGAGAAAAATTCAAGCAAATCGTTATGAATGAACAGTTGATCAGTGATCTTGGATTTTGGAAGCTTCAAAGGATCTATTTATGTAAGTTGACAAAGCACGACACAAACATATTTATGTTGAATGACTTATACATAGATAAAAATATTTTGTGAATTTACATCTATTTTCATGAACATATTTGGAGCAGGAAATTTAATCTAAAGTTACTTTACAATTCTGTACGATTCAATATAATTTGATCGCAAAACTAAGCGTTAATTGAAAGCTACAGTTCTATTCATTGAAAATTCAATGTTATCCAATTTCGTTTTACATCGATGATGGGTTTCAACCAAACTTATTCAACGCATATTACTATTGATTTACATGTCGTGTAAATTTCATTATTTCTTTCTGTGTACTAGTTGAATGTTATTTTGGTAATACGTTGACACTACAACTGCTGCATATTCAAGTGTATGTGAGTGATGTGAAAATTTTGCGTCTCGGTGGTTGTAGTTGAAGACAGTTCGATTTAGTAATAAAAATGTATGGGTTATTTTTTAAGTTCGAAGATAATGCATAATTTTCAATACAAGGGTTAACACGTCACAGTCGAACAAATATGTTGCCAAAATACTTGGCTGAGGAGTACTGTATTCAATATTTCAGTCACTCAGAAACTATTGTATTGAAAATTGTGTCTAATTTTGATTCCAAACGTCCTTTCATCATGTTTCCTTCAAAACCCCTACTACGTAGGTTGTGTTTCCCGGTGGATTTGACGTTTGACAGTTTTAAACTATTACCATCTTTAGAACATTTTATCATCTGAGCGCTATTTGTTTTGTTTATTTTACTTCAGCAGAAAAATGGAATTGAATCGTGAAAATTTTCGTGCAATAATTCATTACGATTTTCGTCGTTGACTATCAAGGCAAGAGTGCTTCAATCAACTTAGTTCGACTTTTGGCTGTAGCACCATTCTATGCGAATGTGAAAAAAAAACTAGTATAACGAATTCAATCGTGGTCGTAGTTCGCTTTCCGATGAATTCGAAAAAGGTCGTCCAAAATCAGTTGTTTTGCCAGGAAACATCGATGCATTCAAAAATCTGATAATGGAAGATCGCCATGTGACGTACCGTGAAATGGAGGCAGTCTTGGGCCTTAGTTTGAAAAGCTTATATGTTATTCTGCATAAACATTTATTCGTGAAAAAAATTGTTCTCGTTGAATCCCACATAATTTGACCATCGCTCAAAAATAAGAGTAGTATCGATTGGTGCAAAGTAAAGTCTTGGCATTACATTCCTTTTGTGAAATTTTGTCTTTCTGTTTCAACAGACTTCGCCGCCGATTCACAGCGTACAGAATCATTGCATGGCTAGTACTACGGTCCTACTGACACTAAGATTCCTTCCAGGTCGGGGTTTGAACATACGACAACTGGCTTGTAAGACCACTGGTGCAAAAAAATGCTGAAAAAATGCAATTGTGATGCTTCAAATTTAATGTATTACACAGAGCTGGGAATAAGCCCATTTTGCGCATGAAAATGTGAATCAAGATTTCCGATTGTGAATCAAAAAACCGAACACCGTGAATTAAAAAAATGTTTGCGATTATGTTTTTAAATTGTGGGGAATGAAATTGAAGACTTTCATAAATTCTAAGTAAAACCAAAATTCATCTTATTTGTATTACTATACGTATACATGTGTGCAAATATTTGTATTTCTTAATACATATAAATATTGATGAAACAAAAGTGATCATTTATATGTATAAATATTTACACATATATGAAGACGAGTGAGTGTGTAAGCATACATACATACATATATAAGGTTCGTAAAAGGAGGTTTGGGTGTAATTTCTACAATAAATATGTGATATGAAAAGATAATACTGACTATTTTAATTTACTGGAAATCAAAACATTAGCTTATTTCCACCCCTGGTATAACATCTACACAGGTGACGAAACATGGATTTACTCATATGATCCCGAAACTAAACAGCGGTCGACTGTATGGGTGCTCCAAGAAGAACCAAATCCAACAAAAGTTTTTGTTCGGCAAAAACGGACATATCGCTACTGTTGTGTGAAAGAATTGTAAGACCGTCAATTCTAATTGGTATACCACCATTTGTTTGCCAGAAGATTTTTTGTGAAATAAGGAAAACAAACACAAGACGCAATATCATTGTTTATCATGATAATGCAAGCTCTCACACATCGGCTCAAACAACCGAATATTTTAGCACCCAAAACGTCGAATTGATGGGCCATATGGTCCTGGCTTGGCACCTAACGAGTTCTATTTGTTCCCTTCCGTGAAGAATAAACTGCGTGCAGAGCGATTCAATACTCCTGAAGAAACTATTGAATCGTTCAAAAACCATGTTTTGGGGGTACCTCGAGAAGAGTGGAAAAAATGTTATGAAAATTGGTTCAAGCGTATTTTGAAAAACATTAAATCCATTTCCGTTCAAATATAATACTGTTTTCATTTTAGGCCTGGTTTTGGGAAATGACGGTGTAATTGACTACTCAAAAATATCTATATATCCGTAAACAGTTGACTTTTTCTTACATTAAATATTTAATTTCCAAGGTCGATTGTCACAGATATTGCTAAAAAACATACAATTTTTGCAACTTTTTCTATACAAGGTTGTATAACTCGGAAAGTAATCGTCAGATCAAAAAACAAGAAAATATTGTACATACTTCCAGGAAGACTTTTCATTTGCAACTAGTTTGATCAAAATCATACATACAGACATGTACTCAGTTCGTCGAGCTTGTTCGATATGGTGAATGTTCATTTCGAATGGTAGAAGCAGTATAAACTGATAATATTTGACATACACCCGATGGAGATAGCTTGAAAATTAATGTAACTGAAAACAATCACACCATAAAAGCATACCGGCGACACTGTTTCGAGAGCGCTATCAAACAAGGAAACATTGAACAAATAAAAGTATCCTGTAGTGCGTACAAAAGAGGTATCTTTGCTGCAGCTGTTTCCTATGGTCGTTAGACATAGCCGACTAGTATAATGCTATCCAATATGCACCAAATCATTAACGTCTATGGAATCCACTGCACTAAGCTGGCATGTTCACTCGATACCCTCTTTCTAGAGCCAGATGAAACTAAATGGATCGCATCACGGTACTCTCACACAAAGCGCACGAAAAATGTTTGCAGTCAAGCAAAATTTGAATGGTTCTGTTTCACACAAACAACCGGAACATGACTTTAGGGTAATGAATAGCTGGGTTATAAACGATTGCCATCCGAATACGTATATTCTGCTCTGGATTGTGCAATCCGGGGAAGAAAAGCGCCAGGAACTAATTGATTGAAAGCGTTCAGCTGGTTTGATTGAAAGGAAGCTCACCTCAGATGATGAAAACAGGGCTGTCAGAAGCAAAGCAAACAATCAACAGGATTCCTACTATGAGCTTCGGCAGTCTATCGGCTGGTTTCTCTGCATAGGTAGAGCGAGGTTGTTGAATTTCCATACATGTGATTAGTGGGAATGTTCTATTTTTCAATTAAAGGAATCATTTAATATGTGACTCGCATCGAACTCGAGTGGAAGTACATCAATCAACTGTAACGAAGTGGGAAAATCGAACACCTCTACTGCTGATGAGGCTAGTTTACCGCAACTGGAGGACTAGAAGGAAGCACATCAGCTCGCCTGACCAACTCTGCTCAATGGATCTACGAAATCAACGTGGGAGTGGGTGGAAAGAAAGTGTCGGACCAACCTTAGTCAACCGACACGCTTGGCCACATGTGCCCTGGGGCTTCCGGATGCTCAAATGAATAGTTTGTACGTGAGGATACGCTTCATGTGTGCCTACGATCCTGGAGCATGCATGGTTGTGTGTATGGGTATGTTTTTGTGATGATAATGTTAATCAATCAACTGTTTACGCGTGGGTTTCCGGTAGGCGTGTGAATGTTTCTGCTGAAGCCAGTCTGGCATGGTGGCTTCGTTTAGGTGAAATGTTGTTATACTTTATCGAATCATGTACAGCTTCCGACCGCAATTTAGTCAATACACAGCTTGTGTGTACAAGAAATCGAAGGCGACCTCGAAGAAGATAAGCGGTTAGTTTCATCAAGGGTCTGCAATCGTTAAATAATTCAGATAAATCTAGAGTTTATCAATTTTCAGTCCCATGTAATATTCTTTCAGTAGTTTATTTATGATGACAGGGGTGGTTCATTTGAACTCCGTTTAGCAATTCGAATTTTCGATTTTTCTATGTTTATTTATAATGATCAACTTCAACTTCTTCCCATCGACGCATTCCGAGGAATGATGTAGAACACAGTTTATTCATATAGCAGTGTACATTATTTACATACTGAATAAGAAAATGGGCTGAATAGTGGTCAAGTTTTAAACGTTGAGCCCATTTTGGAGGTATGCTCAATATGTTTGTATCATTCTCTAAGTACACCGAAACCTCCATTTACGAACTAAACGGGGGTTCGTAAAAAGAGGTAGTACGTAAAAAAAGTTTACGTTATTTGGTATTTATTTCGTAAAAAAAAGTTTTGTGTAATTAATGTGGAAACCGCGCATCATATGATTATTTTCGGAACGGATGTGAAGAGTAAGTGTAAGAAAATGATGTTTGGGCTCGTTTAAAAATCCAAGATGGTGGCTTCCGGTTTATTGAGATTGCCTCAAACCCCTAACAATATGGGTAGCTTCGGAACGGAATTGATGAGTAGATGTCGGAGAACGATGTTTGAGGTAGTTTTGAAATTCAAGATGGCGACTTCCGGTTTGTTGATATGTCTTGAAAACCCTTACAATATGGATATTTTCGGAACGGGATTGATGAATAGATGTCAGAAAACGATGTTTGAGGTGGTTCTGAAATCCAATATGGTAACTTCTGCTTTGTTGATATTCCTTGAAACCCATTACAATATGGGTACTTTCGGAAAGAGATTTAAAAGTAGACGTCGGAAAATGATATTTGAGGTGGTTTTGAAATGCAAAACAGTAACTTCCGGTTTATTACTATCTTTTGAAAGTTTTTGCCTTTTACCTTGAACTTGATATTCCTTTAAAACACTATACCGGAAGTCACCTCATTGAATTTTGAAACGAGTTCAAACATCGTTTATCGGTATCCATTATGTTTCGGAAATTTCTTTGTTTTAAGGGTTTATAAGGCATATCGATAAATCGGAGGATGTTATATTGGAATTCGAGACGACACCAAACATAGTTTTTCGGCATCTGTTTATTAACACTCAAACGCTCGGGTAGAGATTTTCAACGAATTTATTTTTTCAAAAAATCATAACTCTTGATACCGTTGACCAATTTCCATGCGTCCAGTGTCAAAAAAACAGATTTTCTTCTAGTCCATGCTGACGCATACGGAACCGCAGCAGTCCATAAACACCGGAGTTATTCCAGATCGCGTTGGGGTATGTCTGTTCTGCCTTTAGAAGTTTTTGATACATAAAATTTTATATAAGTATGGGATTAATACGGAAATTGTATAAAATGTGAAGGGCTTACTAGAACTCATAAAATGCAATGTCCAATTCCGGTAAATCCGGATTGTGGTCCCATAGAATTTGACATGGCTCTCAGGACTTCTCAAGTTGTTGGAAGGCTTTCAAAACTAATTTGGGAACTCCAGTTTAGTATTTGTTAGCTGATCTGCAGATTTTCGAGATTTTGATGTAAATTTAAAGTACTTTCCACTTAGAGCTGTTTGATCAACTACTTTTTGCCACCTTCATAACATACTTCTAACGGCAGAACAGACATACCCCAATGTGATCTGCAATAATTTCGGTGTTTTTGGACCGCTGCGGCTCCGTATGAGTCAGCATGGACTAGAAGAAAATCTGTTTTTTTTACACTGGACGCATCGAAATTGATCAACGGTATCAAGAGTTATGATTTTTTGAAAAAAATAATTCGTTTAAAATCCCTACCTGAGCGTTTGAGTGTTAAATACTTTCCAAAAATACCCATATTGTTAAGGTTTTCAAGGAATATCGATAAGCCGGAAGTCGCCATCTTGTATTTTAGAACCACCTCAAACATCGTTTTCCGATATCTACTCATCAATTCTGTTCCGAAGATACCCATTTTGTAAGGGTTTTCAAAATGTTTCGTTTCCGACATCTACTCATTAACCCCGTTCCGGCAAAACCCATATTGCAAGGGTTTTCAAGGAAAATCTATCAACCGGAAGTCGCCATCTTGGATTTAAGAACCACTTCAAACATCATTTTCCGACATCTACTCGTCAATTCCGTTCCGAAAATACCCATATTGTGAGGGTTTTCGAGGAATATCAATCAACCGGAAGTCGCCATCTTGGATTTTCAAAAAGCCCCAAACATCATTTTTCGGAATCTACTCTTTAAACCCGTTCCAAAAATATCCATATTGTAGTAGTTTCCATGGAGTCGGAAATCGCTTTCGATGTAGGGTTCGTAAAAAAAGTTTACGTTATTTGGGATTTGGTTCGAAAAAAGAGTTACGTAAAAAGAGGTAACGTATAAAAAGTGTTCGTAAACGAAGGTTTGGGTGTTATACATTTTCGAACAAATTTACCCTAATCTGTGCATTTTAAGTTTTATGGAAATTAATTGTTCATTAGCGTTAACATTAAAAAAGATGTTTAAATGCAGCGCTTTGATTAGTCATTCACAGCAAAAACAAAACCGAAGAAGTACGTGAATGTAGTGTGTAACATTTTTTGCACTCACTTTTCTTGGAGATTGCTGAAGCGATGTTCATAAACTTAGATTCAAAAAAATCTATCCTTTTTTAATCAAGCTAGTGGTATAATGATGCCTTTCTCATATTACTTATATTTTCAAAAAAATGTTCGAAGATTCTGTCAATTTGCCCTATAATTTCGGAACTGAGAGTCGGATCTGGATGAAATTGTACAGTATCTTTCAAGTCAATGAGATCTTTAATTTGAATCATGATTTGTGAAAATCGATTTAACTGTTGCTAAGAAATCGTAGTGAGTTTCGGTTTTACAGCTTTTCTTCACTATTACCGGTGCTTTCGGAAGCGGAAACCGGGGACTGATAGTCCCAAAGTAGATTTATATTTTCACTAACTAATTAGGTCTGCCAACTAGATGAACTTACCGGTGTAAACCCTGTATTGCCGCGCAGCCCGAGCGGTGTGCGTCGAGGATTGAAGGGGCGTTTCTTTTCGCGAAGTAATTTATTTCTCTTATGGTCGAGAAAAAATGCAGAATCTACATTGACAATTCGCATATTTATTTTTATTAATCGCAATCATGTACAATTGATTTCTTTTCCTTCTCGTGAAACTTCACTTATATAGGACTGGCTTCTACAGTGGACTGCACGATTCTATATTCCAATTTCTCTTTTAATCAACCTTTCGCAAAAACCGTTGTCACCTGATTTAAGTTCACAAAGGAAACCTCTGTTTCTAACTTACACTCTAAGTGCACTTTCGCAAAACCGTTGTCACTTGTTTCCGTGCTTATAATATTATAAGATATCTTGCGCACGCCCTATACTATGACGACCGCGACTTGCGTCTATCTTTCGCGGCTACTATACGTACACTATCCGAAACTGACTGACCTGTCTCCGGGTCGACGCTCGAGACTTATGGCTATTTATCGCGAGCTCTTAGTTTGTGAAAATCGTGCATCTTAGTTTGTGAAAATCGGTTAAGAAATTTCCGAGAAAACTGAGTGCGCATTTTCTAATAGATTTGCACATGTTGTGTAGTAATTCCGGGACCGGAAGTCGGATCGGGATAAAATCCAATAGCAGTCTATGGGACCATAGGGCCTTTCATTTGAATCTGAGTTTGTGAAAATCGGTTCAGCAATTTCTGAGAAAATTAAGTGACATCATTTGTCACATACACACAGACATTTTGTGATCTCGACGAACTGAATCGAATGGTATGTGACACTCGGTCCTGTAGGCCTCCGTTCAAAAGTCGGTTTTCACAGTGATTGTATAGCCTTTCATATAAAAAGAAAGGCAAAAAATGCTTGATCACTTTGTGTTGAAAACTAGCAAACGTAATTTATTTTCAATTAAAAATATGTGTTAAATTAAAAAAAGTTCATACCAGTCGTGAATCAACTTTGAATATGAGTTTGGAAATAATTTTCAATGTTTCTCGATGCATAATTAACATAAATAACCAGTAGTCATATCACGAAGCCCACGTTCCGTAACAAACACGTGATGGTGCAAAAGCACACAGTGAGTGCACAATAATTACTTTAAAGTTTAACAGTCTACCTTTTACTCGATGCGCAGAACATAACATATTACAAATTGTCTGTCAGTGATCTTGAATTTGCTCTGTCTGAGTTATAATCTTTCATCCGTAACCTGCAGGCAGTTGAAAGTTTTATTCCCTTATCATGCTTGGGTAGACGAAGTTCGTAAATTTTGGGGGAGAAAGCTCTGTGGCGGATGGTAGGATGAAAAGTCACACAAAATGATTTAACATCATGGTAGCTAAGTTGTTTTGAGTTTTCTCGAGACTTTTTATCGGTTGAAGGCCGTTCACTCCAAAATCCGGAACCTCTCGGGGAACTGTTATGCAGACAAATCAGCATGGAACGGGTAGAAAATAGCTTTTGCATTTCACAAATATGGGCAATAAAGCGACTAGAAATTGTATCGAGTATTGCGATTACATTTAATAAGAAGTTGGGAAAGAACATTTCATAAGATTTTCTTAGGCAGAGAAACGTTTCGCGGATGGTTTTAACTTATTGTTAAAATTTGACAGTTCGATAGTTTAGATGGATGTGAAATTATTTGAATTAAGTTTGCACTGAAAATAAAATGATAACAAGTGGTGCAATACAGCGTACGTAAGAACTTAGAGAAAAACTTACTTTGTTTGTCGATTTATTAGAACGTTTTATATGAGTAATTCCTTTCAATGAAAGTGTTACAAGAATTTACTTAGAAGTAATTTTCACTTAAGATCTTAAATTAGATTTTTTTTGAGAAGATTTTTTTCAGTGTCGGAAAATAACTATCGAGCTGACAAAAATAATCATACTCTCAAGCAGGATTGTTTTTGACAACGATTACAACAACTACTCGACTGTCAGATGTTACCCAAAAAATTTTTATTATTTCGATTATAGAGGTTTCAACCTGAAGGTCATTCGCTTCTTAGGGCCAGAAAAACATTCTGACCCATCATTCTAACTCCTCCCCAACTAAAAGTAAAAATTATCTGCGAAATGATTCACAACCTTGAATTTTTTTGCCGGATTTTTGTGTGATTAGCCTATACTTTCTATACGTCATTTCTCTCTCTTCCTATGAACTTCTTTCCAGTCCACTGAGTATAGAAAGGCCACGAGAAAACAAATCAAACTGTTTGTTCATTATTTCGGTAGGTAACTTGTGATGTGCGTTTATAATTTGCTGTAGTGTGTAAAACTGATTCAAGAACAGGATTAGTAATTGACCAACAAACCGTATGATCGAGCCCCGAGGTATTTTTAATCTTGTTTTTTTTCTATATTCTATATTCTTTTAGGTATTTTTAATCTTGTTTTTTTTTCTAATACAAATAGATGATTTGATGCACACTTTGAAAATATTACAGTATGGGTTTATATATCACCATCCTGATCCGACTTCCGTTTCCGAAGTTATAGGGCGATGAGTGTCAACAAATTCAAATCGTCATGACGATGCATGTCGTCATGACGTCAATGACGATGCAAAACTAGTACGCGACGGTACGAGCGGCTTTGCTCCGTTCGCAGCGTGCTTTGCTCAATTGCTTATAGCGGGCAGGGTTGCCGCATTAAAATTTATATTTTTCAGGTGAAAAAAATTTAAATTTTCTAATTCATTTATTCAATTTGTACCTACTTGTTATGTTATAACGATGCTTTTCTATAAAAGTACACTTATTGCCTTTCTCATATAGAAAGTTTATACAATCTCTTGTAATATTGACTAGTGAGAATCGGCCCAGAGGGAAAAGTGTTCTACATCATTCAACACAGTTCATCAAACTGAGCAATGTATGTGTCTGTGCGTGTTTGTGTGTGAGTATGTGTCAAATAATGTCACTCATTAAATAAAAAATCTCATAGTCTTAAAGGTTGCTACTAAATTCATCATGCTTTCATATGGTACAGTGTGTTTAAAATTGCACACCGTCATGTAGAACGACGATGCAAAAAAAAGGTAATATTCTTCTAATTTTGGCTCAAAACTGATTCAATTCAATATAACATAACATAATGAAATATGATAAAATATAATATAATATAATATAGGGTGATTTTTTAAGAGCTTGAGAACTTTTTTAAACAATAAAACGCATAAAATTTGCAAAATCTCATCGGTTCTTTATTTTAAACGTTAGATTGGTACATGACATTTACTTTTTGAAGATAATTTCATTTAAATGTTGACCGCGGCTGCGTCTTAGGTGGTCCATTCGGAAAGTCCAATTTTGGGCAACTTTTTCGAGCATTTCGGCCGGAATAGCCCGAATTTCTTCGGAAATGTTGTCTTCCAAAGCTGGAATAGTTACTGGCTTATTTCTGTAGACTTTAGACTTGACGTAGCCCCACAAAAAATAGTCTAAAGGCGTCAAATCGCATGATCTTGGTGGCCAACTTACCGGTCCATTTCTTGAGATGAATTGTTCTCCGAAGTTTTCCCTCAAAATGGCCATAGAATCGCGAGCTGTGTGGCATGTAGCGCCATCTTGTTGAAACCACATGTCAACCAAGTTCAGTTCTTCCATTTTTGGCAACAAAAAGTTTGTTAGCATCGAACGATAGCGATCGCCATTCACTGTAACGTTGCGTCCAACAGCATCTTTGAAAAAATACGGTCCAATGATTCCACCAGCGTACAAACCACACCAAACAGTGCATTTTTCGGGATGCATGGGCAGTTCTTGAACGGCTTCTGGTTGCTCTTCACTCCAAATGCGGCAATTTTGCTTATTTACGTAGCCATTCAACCAGAAATGAGCCTCATCGCTGAACAAAATTTGTCGATAAAAAAGCGGATTTTCCGAATGGACCACCTAAGACGCAGCCGCGGTCAACATTTAAATGAAATTATCTTCAAAAAGTAAATGTCATGTACCAATCTAACGTTTAAAATAAAGAACCGATGAGATTTTGCAAATTTTATGCGTTTTATTGTTTAAAAAAGTTCTCAAGCTCTTAAAAAATCACCCTGTACATATAATATGATGTAATGCAATGAAGTATAATACCATACAACATAATATAACATAACATAAAATAATGTAAGACAAAAATATATGAAATACTATGCTATGATACAATATAATAGTTACTGTCGCAGTGTAAGTGATGCTCTTCTTTCGTCGCAGTACTGCAGGAAATATAATATTTTTCTATTATTATTATTAATATTAATAATAATAATAATAATAATAATAATAATAATAATAATAATAACAATGATAATTATATATAATATAATTCATTTCAATATATAATAAATGATGTAATAAACAACAGAATTTTATGTTGTAATACACTATGATAAATAATGCTCTTCAGGATGGGCTTCAACTTATAAACCATTTCGCCTCCTCTCATTCTGCTACTAACGCAGAAGGCGATAGCACCCAGTCGAAACCGTTCTATTGACCAAATGTCATTATAGACGCTCGGGGAGGCATGAGATAGGAACTTGTGAAGACTTAGTTATCTCACCATTTGACGACATTCCAAGTAATGGAAATAATGGTCAAAAAATGTTCGAACCCCGACCTGGAAGGATTCGTAGTATCAGTAGAATCGTAGCACCAGTCATGCAATAGTTCGGTACACTCTGAATCGGCTGTGAAGTCTGTTGAAACAGAAGGTCAAATACCACTGCAGGAATGTGATACCAAGGCTTTGCTTTGGTCAAAAACTCTAGAACGAGATTCACTTAATTTTCTCAGAGATGATTTGATTGATTCCTTCAAACTTAGGCTCAAGTAAAAGTTCCTATAGTCTCCTAGTTTGCTGTTTAATTTCATCCGGGTCCGACTTCCGGTTTTAGATCTATAGGGCTAAGTGTGTTTAATCATTTAGTGCGACGATGCAAAATAAAGTAAAATTCTTATTTACTTGACATAACTGTTTACAAACTGAAAAGGTTATGTTAGTTGATACCCAAAGCAAGTTTCTTGTTTTATTAAAGATAGAAAAAAGTTGTGAGCTTATACTTAGGCACTAAATTCAGTTTCAAAATTCAGTTAAGGAACCAAATCTCAAAATCTCGCTTCAGAAACTTTTGAACCCGTATTCGGAAGCTCATTTCTAAAACTGAATTCAGAAATTGAATTCAAAATTTTAAATCCGTTGAACATTTTCCAGAAAGGAAACCCATTGAAATATCGGTCAACATTGAGTTATTATTGTGTAAGAGATCTTTAACCAGACTGTATCTTTCGCTGTTCGCTGAACAGATTTCACAAACGCTCTATTACTATTAATCCATTATTTTAGAAGGTTCAGAACAAATTGGCTTTATTTATAAAGTAAAGTAAAAGGTTTAAGTCGTCAAGAAAATCTATGCAGTTTTTTAAAAACATTGATATTTTGTAAACTGCAATTTTTAATTCTTCCCTGTCAAAAGGTTCCAATCTTTGTGCTAGCTGAAACTGAATTTGGCGAACACATGAATTTATCGCATCTGTTTGAAAGTTTCATTGTTTTCCCAGCCACAGCAGAATTCTATGTATACGATAACAAATAGCGCAAATTAGTTGGACCGAAAAGAGTAAACCTATCTATCGTTTGATTGATACAGAGTATCCGTTGCTATTACAACCAAAATCAATTTAAATTGAATGGAGTTTATATTAAAAAAAAAACGATGGAAAATCATAAATTCTATACACTCTTTAATGCATGATCAAAACGCACTATGGGAAACAACAAATACAGGACGAAATTATCATGTTGAATGCAACACTCGAGGGCATAAAAAATGAACGTTTCACGTTGATGCAGTTTGATACTAACAAAAAAAAATGAATGAAGGATAACACCAGAGATGCAGATTTGTTAATAAATTGCTGCGGATATTTTTTCGACTGTAAAAATTACAGATTTTTCAATATTTTTGCAGACATTCAGCAGATTTTCGAAGTTACCTTACAGACAAAATGAGCGGACTTTTGAAACTGACTCGGCCTTTTTAGCACGCTAAATCTACATCCCTTTTTTGGAGCATTTCGCATTAAGCAGACATTTAAAAATTTCCCTTGCATTTCTGGATTACACGACAAAATAATTTAGAGTTTACATTTCAAAGTTCAAATAGACGACACTTTTTGCTCTGGAGACATAATGGTATAAGTGGCGTATCCGAAAAAACGCTCTTTTTTCTAACCACTTAGTCAGAGATCTAGACTACTCCAACTGAGAGTTCCCCGGCGAAGTAAGTTCTCTCGACTCCAAAACCTCCGTTACACCACACGGGACACCCGAAGGAATGCCGAGGTCGGTTCGCCTGGCGTCGGCTGGCGCCCCAACGACTCAAAACGGTGTTGTAGCGACTACTCGACTAGCCTCCCGAAACCGAAAAATGTCTGTGCGTGTGCGTATGTGTGAGAAAAATATGCCCTCACTTTTCTCCGAAATGACTGAACCGATTTTAACAAACTTAAGCTTTGATGAAAGGCATTGCTCCGTAGATTTTTTGATGTGGAACACATCTTTATTAGGGGTGCAAATCAGAAACTCAAGAAAAACTACACGTAGAAATGTGGTCAGGTTTTAAACACTTACAGCTCAGTCTGTTTTGTATCAATTATTAATATTATTTCATCATTTGATAGGAAATATTTCTACGTATTGATTTGAATGTTCATAGTCATATATTTTGAATTGTATATCATTGAAATGTTGATTAATAGCTAGCAGTGTTCTATTTTGACTGCAAAAAATCTCCAGCATACCGGATTTCTCTGCCCTAGTCGACGGTTTTGAAGGAGTAAGCGATATATCAAAGAGAGAGCATCGCTCTGATTGGTCAATCGATGCAAAAGCGAAGCTGTTGGAAGCACGCGAATCTATAAATAGAAGCGAATTTAAAGCTAACGTTTCATTCGTCATCTAACACTCGATGTGGATAGACGAATAACCTACTACGACTAATTTCGATTTTGTTTTATTTTTTATTCGCAGTTGTCTACCTACCCAAGCTATGGGTAAAAACCGCCATAGATCCGAGAAGGATCCAAAGGATGCTAAGCGTCTGAAACCAAGTGATGTACAGGTAAACGACCGTTTGCTGAGTAAAAACCAATATGCTGATCTGCCAGTAGATGTCGAAGAGGAACTGCAGAAGAAGGAAAAAATGCCGCCTTTCTACCTGAAGGGCTTCCCACCAACTCTACGCTCGGATTTCAACACACTGATCAGCAAAGGACTACAGGCAACAATCCGTTTATGTACTGAAGGCTACAAAATAACTGTTCCGGCTTTGAACCACTACAAAGGAGTGGAATGCTATCTGAAGCAGACAAAAGCGGAATACTTCACACACGATATTGCCGCCAACAAACCTATGAAGGTTGTACTTCGAGGACTACCCGACATGATGGAAGCCGAACTAAAGCAGGCACTTTCGGAGGCTGGACTAAAGCCTTTGATGGTATTTAAAATGAAGCGCCATAATACGGACAAAAAGTTTAGAGATCAACTGTACCTGATTCATCTGGAGAAGGGCTCCATCACCATGAGTCAACTGAAAACGATTAAATCGTTATTTCACATAATCATCGAATGGCAAAAGTATAAACCGGTACATCGGGATGTCACACAGTGCACGAACTGTTTGAACTACGGCCATGGAGCGAGGAATTGCCACATGAAAAGTCGGTGCGGGAAATGTGCCGAACCACACAATACCAACGATTGCCTACTAGATGACATCGGTGTAAAATGTGTGAACTGTGATGGCGACCATCCATCTACTAGCAAATCGTGTCCCAAACGTGCTGAGTTCACAAAAATTCGACAACAGGCGTCCCGCAAACAATTAACGCGCAAGAATGTTCCACAGAAGGATGAAGTTAATTTCCCACGGCTCCCACCGAAGAGGGATATTCCGAATTTGCCGCCACTTCCTCGCAGCAATCCAAAAGATTCAGCCGCTGGATCACAAAAAGAATCTTCCTCAAAAATCCCTCCTGGATGGGGCAATAATCAACCACAAGCAAAGGATTACTCTGGTGATTTATTTTCTGCTGAACAACTGATCGTCATTTTTGAAACAATGACAACAAAACTACGAAACTGCAGAACGCGGTTAGATCAAATCAACGCCTTAGGCAAATTCATCATCGAATATGCAATTTAATGAGTTGGTTATAGTAAATTGGAATGCTTGCTCACTCAGGAGCAAAACTGCTGAATTGTCCGACTTTCTTCAAGAGAAGAATGCCGATATTGCTATTTTAACTGAAACTCATCTTAAATCTGAAATTTCTATTTTTATTTCCAATTACAGGATTCACAGGCTCGACAGGGCAACTACCAGAGGAGGGGGAGTTGCCATTGCCGTTAAACGATCCATTCAGCACAGGCTTCTGTCAGCCTTTAAATTGCAACTCATAGAAGCCATAGAACTCATGGGACCCATCATCATCATTGCAGCGTACTGCCCCAAACAAACCAATCTTCGAGATGGTACGTGTGCATCATTGAAGCGAGATCTGGCTATGCTCACTCGACGACAGAACAAATTCATCATTGCTGGGGACCTGAACGCACGGAATGAGCTGTGGGGAAACAGAAGACAGAATCGAAACGGATTCGTACTTGCCGAAGATTACGAAGCTGGACAATACATCTTCGCTCCGGATCAACCAACGCGAATTTTTTTAGATCGGGAGTTCATTCCATTTTGGATATATTCATCAGCAACATCACCATAGACAGCTCTCCGGTTGTCTTCTACGAGCTCTCTTCTGACCACTTTCCAGTAATATTGACGTTGGGATCTTCACCAGAAACAGTGCCTATTCAACCACGGAGGAACTATTATCGCACCGATTGGGTCCAATTTCAACAAATCGCCGACCAACTTATTAATATCGATTTGCCACTTGATTCCCCGATGGAAATCGATGCAGCCTTATCTTCCTTCCAGCATTCAATCACAGTCGCTCGTGATAGGACGGTTCCAGTACAACATATGCCGAGTTCCTCTCTTCAAATCGACAGTGTCACCAAGAAACTCATCCGACTTCGGAATATCTACCGGAGGCAGTATCAACGAACTGGCATCCTAGATAGGAAGACTACTTATAACAACTTAACTAGGATAATCCAGGAAAGGATATCTGAGCTTCGCAACAGGAACTTCCAGCAAAAGCTTCGAGAAATTCTCCCACATTCAAAGCCCTTCTGGTCCTTAACGAAGGTGCTTAAGAAAAAACCGAAGCCTATTCCTCCTCTGATGTCACCCCAGGACGCAGCTGAAGGAATACCTTTAATCACACCAGTAGAGAAGGCAAATGCGCTAGGCCAGCAGTTTGTGTGTTCTCACAATTTAGGACTCAACATTGTTAGTCCATATGAAAGAGCCGTTGCTGATAGCGTAGCTGAGGTTGACCAATCAGACAGCTTAGTTCCTGAGGAAAGTAGAGTCACTGCGAATGAGCTGATGGCTTTTGTGAAAAAATCCAAAAATATGCAGGCCCCCGGTTTCGACAACACATTCAACATTGAGCTGAAACATTTGAGTATTCGCTCATTTGTCTTCTTAGCTAAACTTTTTAACAGGTGCAGGGAGCTTGGTTACTTCCCTTCAATGTGGAAGTTAGCTAAAGTTATCCCAGTTTTGAAACCGGGGAAAGATCCTTCCTTTTCCAAGAGCTATCGGCCCATCAGCTTACTCTCTGCCCTATCCAAGCTGTTTGAAAAGTCAATACAAAGGCGAATTCTTGCTTTTGCAGATGAACAGGATATATTTCTAGAAGAACAGTTTGGGTTCCGGAAAGGAAGATCCACCATCCACCAGCTCACAAGGGTTAACAACGTCATCCAGCAAAACAAATCAGTGTCCAAAACGACTGCCATGGCAATATTGGATATTGAAAAGGCATTCGATAATGTGTGGCACGATGGACTGGTGTTCAAACTGCATCGGTATAATTTTCCCATGTATCTTATTAAAATTATCAAAAATTATCTTGCAGATAGAGCATTCCAGGTTTCTCTGAATAATGCACTTTCAGAAAGATTTACTATTCCTGCTGGTGTACCCCAGGGAAGTATCCTAGGTCCCATTCTATACAACATTTTCACATCAGACATCCCACCTCTTCCAGGTGGTGGTGTTCTGTCACAATTTGCTGATGATACTGCCATTCTTTACAAAGGTCGTGTCATTAATGCTCTGAAAAATAAACTACAGACAGGTCTGGACGCTTTAACGGAATATTTTACAAGCTGGAAAATTGTGATCAATGCAGCAAAAACTCAGGTCATCTTGTTTCCACATTCAAGATCTCCAAAACTTGTTCCATCAGACGAATGCAGAATACGATTCGGTGATGAGGTCATTCAATGGTCCGATGAAGTTATCTATCTAGGACTCACCTTTGACAGACATCTGATATTCAGGTCACATGTTGACAAAATCGTTCAAAAATGCAGCATACTCATTAGGTCTCTGTATCCGCTGATTTGTAGAACATCTAAACTATGCCTGCAGAATCAGATGGCTGTCTATAAACAAATCATCTACCCCGCAATTGAATACGCAGTCCCTGTTTGGCGGGGTTGTGCACGAATACACAAACTTAGGCTTCAACGCATTCAAAGTAAGATCTTAAAGATGATTCTAAATCTACCCCCTTGGACAAGGACTAGTGAAGTACATGAGATTGCCTCACTGGATATACTAGAACAAAAATTCGAACAATACTGCACGAAATTTGAAGAGAGGTGCTCAATCTCTGAAATAAAAATAATTCAAAATTTGTACGTATTAGGTTAGGGATAGTCATAAGTAGGTAGACATTTTATAAATAATTAAAATATATATTATGATTAAACATTAGTATGTAAAACAAGAGTAACTAAAACACCTAATATTAATAACGAATCGTATGAACAACAAAGATGAAAGGCCAAAGGGTCAAAACACTTGTACTGTAAAATGTTGATGTAATACACAAAAATAAGATTAATAAACAGATATTTATGCAAAAAAAAGCTAACGTTTCAGTAATATTCCTAGCATGCTAGAGGTAGGTTGTTGCTAGACAGCAAGACGTGCTATAAAACGATTTGAAGCTTTAAGGGCTGATGCCAGTTGTTAGCGTAGAACCGTGTCGCTCGCTGTGCGTATTACATTTCTCTTCATGCTCTCTCGTAAATGTGTAAAATGACTCTCGATGTGGCCGGGTGGCCAAGAAAGTTTTGATATTTTCGGTTACAAGTTTGACTACATCACATAAAATCCAATAAAGCTACCGCTTGTTTGGCAGCCTTGAAGTGCCGATTTTATTTCTCTCTCATGTTTCGTTACGTTACCAGGCAGAAATGGTCCGCCATAGAAACGTACTTACCATTACAAAAATAACATTCACTTAATTTTTATCGCGACAACATATATGTTTTTATGCACTAATCGCATCTAAACTAAATTATCTAGACATTGTCAGGATAGATTTTTGATCCATGCTTTTGAAGGCGAGATATTCAATGAACAAGTTGAAAGTTGCCGTTTTCAGCTATGCAACTCTTCGTTCAGAAAAAAGACTTTCTCGACCGCTAAAATCAAACAATCATTCTGAAATTTTCACAGAATAATCTAAACTAAATTTCTAAGAGATTGTCAGTTGGGTTTTTTGATATTCGTCACCGTTTCTGAAAAATAAGATTTGAAGCGTGAAAATAGCCCTTTAAAACGCTCCAAAACAAACTGGCCTGAAGCGTGAAAATAGCCCTTTAAAACGATTTAAAACAAACTGGCCTCAGCCCTTAATTGGTATGCTCTGATCTTGTGTCATGCAAGCTCGGAATTCCATGTTATGTCGTTTCCCCATGAGAAATTGACAACTACCCCTGGATAAATTTTGAATGCTAAAGATTAATTTCTAATTTATATTAGATGATCTCGATTGATTATGAGAAATAGTTTATCGCTCCAACCGAAATCGCAGAATGGTAGAGAAACTTAACGCTAAAAAAACTGCTTGCATAAAAAACTTGAACACAAGCTTGGCGAAGAGAAGCCTAATTATCGATATCGCAACTATGTACAAAGATATAATTGCATGCATTTGGGATAATGGTGTAATTTCGTCGGTTATAAAACAAATGCAAATTAAGACAAATGATGTTTGGTGTTGGTTCGGTTTGATTGAACTTTTTGATTGTAGATCATTAGAAATTTTGGTTTCCTTGTTCCACATCAATGGCTCGAACAACCCCATGGGGCTGATCCTTGTAGTTTTTTTTCTAAATTTGATATACGCGGATTCGGTTTGGCCGGTATTCGTTGTTGCCGGATTCGTTATTGCCGGATAACCGCGATAAACGGGACCCAGAGCATATGGGATTTCGAATGATTGGGGCTGTGAACGGTTTTCTCGCTTCGGTCGACAGATAGAGCCACACAATCTTCGGCAAACTTATTGTAGATACTTGGACCAACAATTTAGTGTAGTTTGACAGACAATTAATTGAGAACTGCTCCGCCAGGGGCGCTTTGAAAAATGCTTGATATAAATCATTCGCATAACACAGACAAAACGATTTGAGCTTCAAGTAACTTATAAATTATAGTATTTTGAAGAATGCGGGAATTCAAAGTTTGTCAAACAGCATATGTTTTAACTCGGAATCACTCCATCAGATGTAGTTAGTGTGCTTGACTACACATTTTAGTTATCAGAATTATGCTCTTATCAAAAAACTTAAAGATATTGAGCGTTTTTTTTTGCTGGAAAGTTGTTAGGAATGTCAGGGTTATACGTTATGAAAACCATGGTAGTTAAGAACTTGTCCACCGAGTGGCGCTAGTTGGTTCACAATTTGACGATAGAATATTTATTATGCGATATCTGTAAACCGTGATGATACAGAATGTTGGTGTTTGCGAAAAGAATGTCCCGGAGCTTGAAACAGATCGAATAGTGTAAACAATTTGAGAAAATTCTCCAATGGGTGGCGCTAGTGTGCAATTCAAGGTTGGAAATTAATGTTGACTCATTCAGATGGTTTCTTCGAGAAGTTGTTTTATTGTTTCAATACCTATTAAATGATTGACAAAACAGTTCGTATTGTATCTACAAGGTAGTCTTCAGTAACTGAAAATCAGAATTGTTTACGAGAGTGATGTTATTGATCAGTTTTTCAATAAATTGATGGAGGATAGACAAATCAAAAACTGTTTTCCTAGAAGGCGTTAGTAAGCTACTAGAGTATTTGCAAGAATGAGCTATCGAAATCTGAAATCTGAGGAACTTAAGAGAGTGAAACTCAAACTTTATATTAAAGTTTTGATTATTTGTATTGCTAGATATAATGATAAGTACATAAAAACTAATAGTTATGTTTTTTTTTCAATTTTATTTTATAACGACCGCCAATTCATCAACATTTCTTGAAAACACTTATAAATTGAGTATATATGGCGAATGATCATGAACGGTTGAAGTCGTTAATAAAATGAAACAAACGAACAAACAGTATAGTACAGAACCGTACTGTCTTCGGGGAGTTTTTGTGTGTTTGTGGAGACTAAAAGTGATATTTTAAATAAAATTAGTTGACAACTGTCTCACCAGAACCGCATTGAAAAAAGCATGAAAAAAATATATTGTATGGTATAAGATGGATTACGCGTAAAGATTTTGATTATTTGGAAAGGTGGTGGTTCTGTGCAAAACATAAATGAATGCGCAAAACATAAATGTATTTAAAACTAATTACTCTATCAGGTTCCACCTAATAATTACTCTATCAGGTTCCGCTTGTGTACCGTAATGTTTACAGTATCTATCAGAATACTCGTTTCGTTTGCACGAAAATTGTTCGCAAGATCTTTAACTAAATAATTGAGGGTGTTTTAGTTTTAGTAAGGCAAAAGTAATTACTTGGATTAACTTGATGCCATTATGAACATCACGCCACAAACATTTTGTTGAAAAAATTAGTTTGTTTTTCCACTACAGTGATCACTTCACTATGCGTGATAATGGTAATAGGTAAAATCAAGTGAAGTGAATGTGAAAGTGGAAGTGAGAACGGTAATAAGGGCCATATATTGTGAACTGATTTGCGCAATTCTTGAAAATGGTGCTGTCGTTTAGGCTCCATATTGTTAACTCGACATCCAACGCGTCGAAGAACTTCTTAGGTTTACTCTTTGTAGTCTCCTTTGGAGGGATCCCTAAAATTTATCCAACCATCAAAAGCTTTATAAATTTATCGGTTTATCGGTTTATCTATTCGCCGAAATGTCTCTTAGGCCGTTTGCGTAGCCGATTTTGTTTGGATTGCATTGAACTTTCAATAAATATAACTGTAGCTTTCAATTAACGCTTAGTTTGCAATTAAATTCTATTGAAACGTACAGAATTGTAAAGTAACTTTATGTTTAATTACCTGCTCTAAATATGTGCATGAAAATAGATGTAAATTCACAAAATATTTTTATCTGTGTAGATGCCGTGTGGAATCCGGCGGAAAAAAATGAACCAAGAATAGATCCACTGGGTTCCTGCTTCCATGTCGTAAAAGGCGACAATTGCAGGAGTTTCTTTTTCCTTTAAGTTATCAGATATTTTCAATGTTTCACTTCTGATTACTCTATTTTACTAAATTATCTTTTTATTCAACCTATTAATTTCCGTCTAGCTTCGGAGAAAAGTTTTATTAGGAATGATTTCTTCTTCCATGTTATTGATTGTCTTTCAGGATTATAAAATAAATTATAAAAATCAACCATTGCGCAAATCCGTTTATATTACAAAGTTAATAACAGAGATAACATATATCGGTATATTGAATACATAGTAAAAAAACACTTGGTATTAATATTTCAAACAGTAAATTAATATTTTTTTCGGTAGTCGGCTGTCCAGATCAACTAATATAACCAATTAATAATTTTAATAAATAATTAAAATAATAAAGCGGAAATAATAAAGAATCAAGATGCGTGTGAAATCTGTTGACCTTTGTTTGGTGATTTAAAATGATTTTATAATAACTGTTTAGAATATTTCAATGCAATGAATAAACTTTTTTGTCTAAATCCTATTCGCTCGTTTATTTTGTATCACGTAGTTTCATTTATAAAAAATAGGGAATTTTTTATTCTTTACGCGATAGTATTGCAAATTTTTCTTAAGTTTCCTCCAATAAGAGCTGTTAATCAAGACTTCCCGGGACTTCAATATAGAATATTGTTGAAACGTTCACTCGGGAAGTCAGTGAGTTTAGTGGTGCATCCGAGCATCTTTAAACCGGAACATACTGAGTCGCGCGCGAATAATACCAATACTGAAATTTTTACTAACAAATATCCTTATCCCGTGACACTTGTGGAGTGCGTAGTAGTATATACGGCCTCTAGTAACAACAAGTTTTGGACTAACATCCCTTCCCATTCCTTAGACGATCTACGATCAGGCCTGGCCGGCGCCGGTACTGATCAATGATTTCTGGGATTACCAGAAGATGTACATTGAAGGATGATTTACCAGTCCCAGGTCGGATCATCTAAAAACTCCCTGTACAATTTCAGCTAATTCCGATCAGTAACGGAGTAGCAACCAGGGGTGGTCGCTCAAGCTCAAGCTCAAGCTGTTGTTCAATGAAAAACTAAGTGAATATTAATGTAATTTTACATCAATCACGGTTTTAAATCAGATTTTCGTTTCAACTGATGTCTATTTCATAGTACTATCGGTTTACCTGCCGTGTAAGTTTCATCTTTTCTTTCTGTGTTGTTGAATAACTGGATTTAGATATTCACTCTCGTTATATTAAATCTCATCCATTCCTGAAAATTTAATCAGCATTATCTGATAACGGTTTTTTAATGTATTGTATATTAATTGTATTGATCCCACTAACGCCACTTGGTGAATGAGTTTCTACTTAATATAATTTTCATAATGTAGATCGCTACATTCCGAACAGAAGAGTAAAAATTTCAGAAGTGGCCCCCCCATTTTTCACGAGGTAACCGATTTTACAATAAGTGTTATTGTTTTGTAGTATTAGTATCTACGAACATGTTCGTGAAATATTTCGTCGATATTCGAATATTTTATGCTATTTTTAGTTACATTAACATTTATATACCTTTTCATTGCAATGTTCCCTGAAACTCAAGTTCTCTTTCGAATTATACGAAACTTCGCAAATGCATAAACAACTATTTTTGTCATAGAATGAAGAAAAAATTGTTTAAAAATGTTCAATTTTACTGAAAACTACTCAAACGTAGAAACTTTCTGTTAAATGCTAAAATGTTGCATATTTTATTGGTTTTCATAATCAACAAAAAATTTTTTGTCCTCAAATAGGGTTTTTGAAATATTTGATTTTTTGTATACGCGCGCTGTATGCAAAGTGCACCGCTCGAGCGAATCGGTATGGTGCGGCAGGGTTCGGTAGGGTGCGATGTCGTCATTGTGATTGAAGCGAGTTGCGACAGGTTTGGACAAGTAGGCATAGAAAATGATTTTTTGCCTTTCTCATCTCAACTTTTTTAAATTGTAGTATTTCGATGAATTTTTGCTGTAATATATAACAAAATAAATAATATGAAAAGGGCATCATTACAGCACTAGGTAGATTAAAACATATTTTTCTATTAAATGTACGTCAGGAAATTTATTGATCACATATTGTTTTATAATTTTTTTTTAGTTTTTCGTCTGGTTTGGACGCGAAAATAGTCAAGTAAAAAACAAAAGTTTGAGATCATTCCGAAAAAAAAGATTAACGATACAAGTTCAGTGCATTTACTGCACTTCATGAGAAAGATTATAAAATTAGGACCGAATGGAATTCTTTCGCAGCCTCACATGGGAAAAAGTTATCTTTGGAAGAACCGTGAAAAGACACGCGTATAAAGTTAGTTTGCATCAAATCAAAACCAGTCGAATTCCAACTGCGCATAATCTATTCAATTGAGTAAAGGATTCATTCAAACATATAAACTTTGATTTTTGCATGATGACGAACCAGACATTCAGGATAGACAACAACAACATCGATTTAAAAACGTAATGACGATTAAAACTACACGCGAATTTAAGATTTTTTCCGACAACGAAGTATTTGTTGTAAATGTTATGTTCAAACCACCAGAAAATATAGAATAATCTAGAGTCGAACTTGTGAAGTAATATGTGATTAATAAATTTCTTGACGTACATTTAATAGAGAAAGCTGTTTTTATCTACCTAGTGCTATAATGATGCCCTTTTCATATTATTCATTTTCTCTTATATATAACAGCAAAAATTCATCGAAATACTACAATTTAAAAAAGTTGTGATGAGAAAGGCAAAAAATCATTTTCTATGCCTACTTGTAGAAACTGTCGCAACTCGCTTCAATCACACCGACGACATCGCACCCTACCGAACCCTGCCGCTCCATACCGATTCGCTCGAGCGGTGCACTTTGCATACAGCGCGCGTATACAAAAAATCGAATATTTCAAAAACCCTATTTGAGGACAAAAATTTTTTTGTTGATCATGAAAACCAATAAAATATGCAACATTTTAGTATTTAACAGAAACAAAAATCGCGTGAAGAAGGTACTTTAATATCGATTTTTTTGGAAAATTTAAGCAGAAATTTTAGTAAAATTGAACATTTTTAAACAATTTTCTCTTCATTCTATGACAAAAATAGTTGTTTATGCATTTGCAAAGTTTCGTATAATTCGAAAGAGAACTTGAGTTTCAGGAAACATTACAATGAAAAGGTATATAAATGTTAATGTAACTAAAAATAGTATAAAAAATTCGAACATCGACGAAATAATTCACAAACATGTTCGTAGATACTAATACTACAAAACAATAACACTTATTGTAAAATCGGTTACCTTGTGAAAAATGGGGGGGGGGGGGGCACTTCAGAAATTTTTACTCAGAAGACAAAGTTGCTCTAAATCTTTCAGTTTTCGTACTAGAGCATAATTTTGATATTGAAATTTGTACCATAGCAAGCACACTAATTCCATCTGATGGAGTGATTCCGAAATATACTTTTAACTTTTTATTAAACTTTGAGTGCCTCGAAGAGCTGTTTGAAGATTCCAGAAAACCACACTAAACTGTTGGTCTAAGTATCTACAACAAGTTTGCCGAAGACTGTATTGCTCTATCTGTCAACCGAAGCGAGATAATCGTTCACAGCCCCAATCAGTCGAAATCCCATATGCTCTGGGTCCCGTAAGTCATGTTAGTTGCTGACCATACGAACCGACTTCGGATGTACCGGTCCCTTTTAAGGCTATGCTATTCTACGCCCGAACAAACTTGCAACATACCACTGTAATATTGCTGAGAATACAAGACATATGAGAAACACATCATCACATCACTAGTTGGATTAAAACAGGTTTCTCCGATACTACCGATTTTAGCAAGCTCAAGCTCGTTTGGATGCTTCTATTGCTTTATTAAACATGTTTTTATATTCAAATGGCTGTGACTTACGGCTTCGGTGGCATAATGGTATAAGTGATGTAAATTATTGAAATCGATTCATGAGCTCATGAATCGATTTTAATAATATTTGGGTCGTTCGAGATTAATAATTGGTTGTGAATCAAGTTTAGAGATCTAATTGTTTCCTCTGTGGTTTCGGATGTATAATCGTACGGGTGACATAACCGCATAAATATTTCAGAAAATAATCAATTATCAAAGTTCAAATGTCGTATCGCTGAAACAGTTGGTTTGAGGAATGTTGCCGAATATGTAACCTAAAAGCTGAACCAGTTGCTCGTTTCAAATCATGTAGTTATTTTGGTACAAATTATTAAAATTCATTACACAGAAAGAAATTATGAATTTTACAGGTAACATAATTCTACAAACGATACAATTCATAACTACTTAACTTCTCAAATAACGCAATATTCCATTCGTACAGAGATTTACTAGTTCCGAGAGTAATTTGCACTCGCCTAGCAAGTGAGACTGTATGAATTTATATGCACGATTTACCAGCCAAGCAGATGTATGCTTCTGTGGCTCAGTCGACTAACTGGTGTGTTTTGTGATCTAATGTTTTTCGGTTCAAGTCGCGTTGTTGCTGTCGATCTTTTGATTTTTATTCCATTCGTTTTAATGCCGTGTAATTTTCAAATCACACAATTTTTCATGTTCTTGAATATAAATTTGTGTAAAATATGACGCTCCATTTATGTGCATCTGATAAGATGTAAAATCACAAGAATTTTTCGAACTGTGTAGAATTAGAAAATACATTATTTCCAATTTCAGAAAATTCTTTCGATTTAAAATGGAGTAATTAATAGCATTATGATTCGGTGTCACTTACAGCGGTACTATTGTCCGCTCATAGTATTTATGTAAATTAATAAAAAAACCAACGCATATGTGATGAGGTAAGTATCTTGGGAACGGTGGCATTTTGAATAATTGAGACAAAAACACAAACGAAAAGTGAAAATGGAGACTGATGTCACGGTGTGTCGCTGGCAGAAACTGCTAAATGTGTTTTTGCCACTTTTCCCGTGACATGCCTCAGGTCGGATTGGGTCGGGTCGGCTGGTTAGCACCTCTGCGTAGGTCATCATCGCCGCTCGTCTTTTTCAACCGCAACCGACCAGTCCCCAGCACCAGTTGGCTCCCCGCCCAGGGAACGAAAAAGGCTACTGAATCCAACAGAGTCAGCAAATGGCAACGGTAGCAAAAAAGAATAGCACACACACAAACACACTGATGCGAACGATTTTTTTTGCGGATTGAAGATCTACTCACGCTCTCCCATGACGCTTATGATGTGGATGCCCACAGCTTCGTCGAGTGCGGTCGACGGTCAGCACTGAAGCTGAACGTGACCCCTTGAGACTAGAGGATATTTAATGTATGAATTTAATAAAATCGAATGGCCCGTCCAAAAGCACATGTGTCAGACAGAGTGCCAAATGGCCCGAATGTTGTATGTTACTTTTTTTGTTTTTCTGGCTGCCCGCAAGCCAAGATATATTTCAACGTTTTTTGTTAGTTCAATTAAAAAATTTCCTAAAGCCTCTGGGTGTTTCACGGAAATATGATGTGGAATGCACTCAAGTGAAATAACTCTCTTCTGGGACACGGGAAATGTTTGTAGTTAATACGTTTGCCCGGACCCCGGTGGTGTTTGTCAATTTAATGGATTACGACCCCTGTGTTTTATAACGGAGTAAATAGGGGGTTTATGATAGGATATTATTCAAAACGAACCGCAGAGGAAATGTCCTTCTGTTCATATAAAACGGATTTCTAAGGTGCAAAATAATGTTTGTAACCAATTGATATTTATCATTTTAATGGTTTGAAAAATTCTGAAAGTTCATCCGTATTTGACTTGCGGTTCCGGATTTACAAGATGATAAGAGGAAAAAGATGCGAACTTCTTATAGCTGGTGTATAAACTCGTAGAATTTAAGATCTGATTAGATGACGGCCAAATAAAATCACGTTGGCTTCACTAATCTCCGTTTCCAGTTACATGTACCGATCGCTAATATTTGATTCCAGGGAGTTCCAGTGTAGCTGTCAAAAGACTCAGAAGTTGAACTGGTATTGCTTTTCAGAGATGCCTGAACTGATTTTCACAAACTTAGATTCAAATGAAAGGTATTATGATTCGTTCGACCACTGTTGAATTTAATTCGAATCTTACTTTCGGAATCAGTGATAACAAGTGTTAACAATTTCGAAACGTCTTCTAAACGGAAAAATATCAGATTAAAAATTTTTACATTTCTTGTTGATTACCAAACAAACTCGTTTTGATTATTACATTACACCACTAAGTGGAAGAAAATTGGGTTTTGCTGTACAGTTTCATTATATAACATCTTACACAAAATACGTTCTGTTTGTACGTAGAAAGTTTTTTGGGACTCGAACCTTCAACTTTCTTTTATTCTCTGAATGTGTAGAGAAAAAACTCAGAAGGTAATTCATAATATTGGTTTTGACTACGATTGTGATTTTGGCAGAATATTACAACTGTCATTAATGTAGACTAATGTGTTTGATTACACAAGGATATACAAAATTTGCATGAAAGACGGTTTTCGAAAATAAATAAAAATATTCTTCGTCTTCCGGCCAGCCATTATAATCTATTGTTGCCCTTATTTAGTTTTAGTTTAAGTTATTGATAAAAATATTCCATGTTTATGAATTCGTGTCAAATTTTCTTTCCTAAGCTGTTGTGATATTTTAAAATAATACTTTTCAAATATATTATTCGTTTAAATTTGCAATAATGTATTTTTTCTACTTACAGGTGAGTTCACAAATACAACTACAACGACAGTATTGCAGTGTACGCAGGTTGTATACAATTTTAAACAAGTGCAGAGTATTTTCGATGGTAGATTTCATTGTTAAAATTCGTATTGCGATTATTGCGAAAACTCAAACTTATATATGAACTCTTCTATAAATGATAAATCTGATGATTTTTTTTCTCGGATATCATTCCTATTTTTAGGAAAGACTCAAACTTATTGTTATCTAACGAGGAAGATAGGATTTGATCTATTTTATGTTTGACTGTTGTTTAGTTGTTTATGTTATCGGGAACGTTATTTTTGGGACTTTTCTGTCCCTTTATGATATTAGCTACTGCTCAGTAGGTAAAGACAATGTCAGTTGCAACAAATGTGCTGAAACCCGTTTACTATCGGTAATCGCCTTATTGACTGACTTCTTTACTACGGGATTCCATGTGGATAAATAACAAGTTACCATTTCTGAACAATGGAGAAATATTTTAGTCGTTTCTTTTTAAAGCAAAACAAAATTACCTTAACTAACTCTTTTTGATATTTCCTACCATGTGTATGCCTTTCTCATAAAGAAAGACTATGCAAATGAAAGGTCTTTCAATTTAATAAAAATACTCAATTTAATGAAAATACTCATACAAAGAAACATACAATACATTTACAAACGGTGGTCAGAAACAGGTACAAATATCATAAAACTGACTTCTTCTAATTTGCAGAAATTTCTTAGTTCGTAGGTACACAAACTTAATTCGTCACTACTGGTCTCCCGTTTTCTGTTCCGGAACACAGAAAAACTCCAAAAGTAGAACTCACTTCGATTTCTCAGCGATGCTTGAACCGATTTTCACAAATCTTGAGTTAAATTAGATCTCACATTGTCTTCAAAGCTACTGTAAAATTTCCTCTGGATCTGACTTTCGGTTCCGCAATTACAGGACGATGAGTATCAAAACTTTCAAACCGTCATCTAAAATGACGATACAAAACCGATACGAAGGAAGAAGGAAACACAACACGCCCTTACGAATGATGCATACAGAATGCTTTGTTCAATTTCGTACATACTATAAAAGAAACAAAAAGTAACAGAGAAGCATGGGTTTGGAAACACAACCGAGTGCATAAGCACCGTAAACACATGACCAGGAGTTTTCAATCGGGTTGAATGAAGCAGAATCACGATGCGGCTATGAATGTCTGCTAGAATTTTGGTAAAACACTTTTTTTATTATTTACAAGATATTTTTTATTCAGGCCTATTTGAGTACAAGCTTTACGTGGCCGATTGAGCCGATTTTTTAAATAATTTTTTTTTGAGTTGGATCTCGTTGTCACCCTTTTTCTAGGGGGAGAGGAGCTTCCATTTCCCTCCTGCGAGGATTGAGGGGCACTTCGTTCGTGGTTCGTCTCGTCATCCATTGCCGCATCGATGGTATTGTTGTTGATTTCCGTCTTCTTTTCGTTGCTAGTTGCTGTAGATGCACCTTGTTGTATATTGGTTGCAATTGCTGGTTGGTTGGAGGGTAAGTTGTTAACTGCAGCCGGTGTACTTTGTTCTATAGAGGATACTGATGGTTTCGTTGAAGGGGTTGCTTCATTGTTGTTGGCGACTGTCACAGGTGTACTGGTGTTGCTTGGGGTTGGTGTGAAGGAAGCACCGTTATCCTTTGGTGTAGTTGTCTCCTTGTCCAGTTTATCACATGGCTTACCGTAGTGAACAGCTTTTTGGCAATATTGACATGTGGCCATCTGATTGTCATAGGTAACAAGTGATTTGCACGGAATTCTTGTATCTTGACCGAAAATCACGCCTCTTCAAGTGTATGCGTAATAAACGTACGCCATTTAGAATACCGGGGAAAAAATTCTTCCACTTTTTTTTTCAATAGAGAAAATCTCTCCGTATTGGGACATAGTTTGGCGAATATAAGAATCGGTGACGCTTGAGAGAAGATCATGCACGCGCACTGCTATAGCACTATCATCCATATATACTGGAATGTTGTACTTAATGTTCTCGTGTTCCACATAGTGCACATTGTTATTGTGCAAATTGCGAATTGAATTGCATCCAACTTTTTATAAAACTGAATGTAAATAACATTATTTGTCTTATTGCATTTAAGTAAATGCACACGTTTAATGTCAAGATGCATTTGCTCCTTAAGCAAACCTTCAAGTTATCGTATCGAAGGTCGAATTTTGCACTGCCTGAAGTCAACAACAATTGTATTCTTCCGTGTCGGCGGTAGTTTTTGTTCGTTTGGTTCACTCATTTCGAGGTCTATTGTTCACTACACAATACTGTACTTGGTTTCTACTGTCCCGAACGTAAGCGGTTTTGTTTTATCGACTGACTTGGATGAGATGTAAAACCAAACTGAAAACACTTTATATCGTCACATAAAGTGGCGAAGAGGAAAACGTAAAAAATTTCCTAAACTAGGCTCGAAACTATTCCAATCGTTAGTCATTGCTAGTAGACAACCTATCAAATTAACGCTGGCTATCAAATTCAAATAAGCCAAAATGGGTCACAGTTTATTTCCTCAGAGATGATTCGATCGATTTCCCCGAATTTAGGTTTAAGTAGAAGATATTATGGTCCCATAAAAATATCCTGATTTCATCATACTGGTAAAAAGGATCTATCTTACTTTTCTTCAAGATTCAAAATATATGTTTTGCAGTTTCATGCGGAATGCCTTAATCTGTTCTGGATACTACTTCCCGTTCCGTAACTACAGGGTAAACAGGATTTACAGATTTGGCTGGATTACGACTTGTATTTGTATTTGGTCTTCGATAAATTTAATCGCACCGACTCTTACGTACTAATTCTTAACCTAAACACATTTTTAGACACTATAAAATCAAAATTGTCACAAACATCATTAAATAAGCGGAAACAAATATCCAGTGGGTTGTTTTGTCCATATTGGGCGCGGTAAGTTGTTAATCAAAAGAGTTCCGTACGACGGGTTCGTCTTAGTGGAGCATAAAATTGTAATTTCTCCAGTAGTTCTGCGCTGTCAATGATGGTACATAATATGTCGAAAATTAGAGGACGCTGAAAGGTTTTGCATCTGCCCAAAATCTCAATTTGCTATCCAAATAAACGGCAAGTTTCTTTATAACGGAAAATGATACGACGTTACATTTACGTTAGTTAGCCTCCTCCATACCAGTATTGTTACATAAGGCAATGAGTAAATCGATGTCAAATTGAAGGACGTAACAATTTAAGATAGATTCTTTACAGCGAAAAATCTTTAGGTCATTCGCATACAGGAATTTAGAAGATTTTATCACTTTACAGAGGTCGTTGGTAAATAGAACCAAAAGCAGTGGACCAAGACGGCTTCCTTGAGGGACACCTGAGGATATTCCGAACGGAGAAGATATTGTATGTCCGATATGCACGAAAGCACTGCATTCAGTTAAATATGTCCAAATCCACCGTGTCAGCCAATTTGGGAATCCGAGTCTATTTAATTTCACGACGACAAAATCTGAGGGACTCTGTCGAAAGCTTCGGACAAGTCGAAGTAAATAGTGTCGACTAGACGTCGATTCTCCATGTGTTCAATATAATTAGAAACATGGCACGTAAGATTTTGTATTCGAACGTTTTCTTACAAACCCGTGTTGTTCTTCGGCAATTATGGGATGCACTGACTCATACAGGATATCATGTCACATGCTTTCGAGCATTTTTGGTAGGCAGCTGAGAATTGAAATCGATCGGTAAATACTTATATCGTGAATGTTACCACTTTTGTCAATCGGAGTTATTGATGCAGTTTTCCATGCAGTCGGAAAAACGCAGTCGCTGAGAGATCGGTTGAAAATCAGGAAAAGCGGGGAAGCTAACTGAAAACTATGCGTGATATGTTGAGATTGTAGTGGGGCGGTGAGCTCAAGTACGATTCTGTCAAGGGTGGTGAGTTATTAGGGGAAAGTGTTATAAAGCGCCCCTGCTGGCCAAAACGCCCCCCTTCCTTTTTTAAGTATTCAAGACTTTTCTAAACAAAAGTTTTATCTCTAATGTTATCTTTTCGTAAGATCTGTCTGGTATGCAAGTTTGGCAGTTGTGGTTTGTTGGAAAATATGAAAAAACTAAAAATATCATTAGATAGCTTTTCGATGTAAGGTTTTGCTTCGACTAAACAAGCCTTTTAATCGTGTAAAACGTCTAATGGTCGGTTGCAACTTAGTAATTAACTTTCAGCAGTGCTTATGTCTCTATTTACAGTATAAATATCTAGAGAAACAAAGCCATTTCTTTGATATACGAATTTTCTCATAACAATCACTCTATGGACATTATGCCCCACCTTCGATTCAACAGTATGCTTCGAGTTAAAATATTGTTTTAAAGATTTATAATGGTTATTAAAACAAAAAGTAGCGTTGGGAGGATAAAAACTGTTGGTTTCCAATTGTAATTAATTGATTATGCAATTGATTTCTGATGCAAAGAATATCTTCTTTATCTGCTTTTCTTCTATACCGACATTTAAAGGGGCATATTGCATCATTGTTGTGGCATACCACTGATTTGTTGTGAGGCATATTATACGGTTGCTGGGGTATTATGCCAACGGCAAGCGAAAAAACTGAGAATGTGGTCGTTTTGGAAAATGTGTTTGTATCAATCAATTATCATCACTTCTTCCGAAATCATTGAAAATTATGTTCCTTAGACGTATTGCAAAGAAATACACACATTCTCGAAGAAAATATATCAGTACATTTAGAAATATCTCAATATTTTCTTAAGGGGGGCATATTATAACACTTTACCCTACTTCGCACACTTTGAAAGAACGACGGGAATAGGTTTACAGTACACAATGATGTATCGACTGATTCACCGTTATAACGAACGTTAATTGGTCTATCTTGGTCTTTTTGCGGCTGACGATACACTTCCAAAAAGTCTTCGGGTTGACCTTCACATTATTTTCGATGCACTGTATATAGTTACGAAACGAAGTCACGTGCAAAGAGTTGTATTGACGCTCTAGTTCGCGTGGCTCTGCTTTATATCATTCACACTTAGTTTTAAAGAAACGATTGTTTGCCTTCCTTAACCGGTTTCGTACATTCTGAAGTTTAGCGTTCCGCCAGGACTGATTGTAGTGCTTTTTTCACTTAGTTGGCACGTTATGCGAAATAATTTCGAACAGTTTTGTGTAGAAGAATGAAACAGCGTCATCGATTAATCTCGTCATTCAATCTCAGATATCAACTTTGAGTAATCGGCTCGATTTAAATCCAAAGTCGTCCATCAATGTCAACTTCCCTTTCTGAGCAGCTTAGATAGCTGTGTAGTGTCGGTAGCGGTTTTCTAACTGGCTAAGAATAATGCTACGGTCCACCTGTACCGGTGGTATAAGTCCACCAAACAGGTAAGCCGTGTGACATCCGGCGGAATTATTTTCTACCAAGAATTGATCCACTGGTTTTCTGTTCCATGTCGTGAAAGGCCACAAAAATAGGAACTCCTAAGTCAAGGTGTATTTCCGTGCCGAGGACTGAATGGCTGCAGGAGGTTAAACAATGCAGTCGTGAACGGAATATCTTGGGTTTTTCCCCTACTGGATACACGCAATGCTTAGCAATCGATTTCTTTGTTCATCGCTTCGGCAAACAGAGATTACAAAGCTAAGTGTCTGTGTGTGTCCTCAAGGTGGAAAGGATTGGCTTTCGGCCAATGCAGACGAGCTTTTGGAAGGTCATGCAGACTCAAACCCAGAAACATTCATTGGATCTACACAACTATCGTTAGACCAATTTTGGCATACGGATGTCTTGTATGGTGGCAGAAAGGAGAAGTTGCGGCAGTTCAGTCAAATCTGAGTCATCTCCAAAGGATGGTCCTAATAACGATGACGGGAGCATTTACGACAACGGCTACTGCTGCTCTAGAGGCGCTACTGTGCATTAAACCACTACACGTGTTCCTAAAACAAGAAGCATTATCTTGTGCATACCGTAACAGTAACCCTATAGACTATGCTACTAGCCACACTCGCTTGTGGTCTCGAATAGTTACCTGGGATGAGTATTTACTCGCTCCTAGTGACCTAATTCTCACATGTAGTTTTCCTTTCAAAACATTCAATGTGAGCTATCCTCTTCGTGAGGAATGGTTGACTTGATGAACACATAGTTTGTTATACGGACGGTTCTCTGTTGAATGGTCGTGCTGGTGCTGGTGTCTACTGTCGTGAAATGAGGCTAGAGCAGTCTCATTCACTTGGTAAATACTGTACTGTGTTCGAAGCAGAAATCTACGTGGAATAGAATCGGCACTTCAGCAGAGGATCTGTGGTATACGAATTTATTATTGTTCCGACAGTCAGGCAGCTTTAAAAGAACTGAGTTCGAATGATTCACGGTCGAATTAAGTGATCGCATGTCGAACTCAAATTGAAGACCTTAGCATCTCCAAGGCTGTTTACTTCTTATGGGTATCCCGGCCATTCTTGTATTACTGGAAATGAATGAGCTAATGAGTTGGCAAGAGCTGGTGCAACGAATGATTTCGTTGGTCCGGAACCAGCTTTACAACTTTCAATTAGTTGGATAAAGCACAAGATTAGTTCTTGGGCTGCATCCAAACATGCCAGCAAAAGGATATTCTCTCGTTTCTCACCCAATGTGATAAGGAGCTATAGTCAGAAGAGTTCATCGTTCTTCCTGGACTGAATGAATCCTTTCTGTATTCACTTTAAATAGGGTTTAGCAGATTGTTTGGCATCTCTTATGGGGTACCGAATTTACTTCTGTCTGTACATACTGCGAATCGTTCTGCATTCTTCCGGAAGTGCAGAGTGGTATAGCTAAGTTGGCACGTTATGCGAAATAATTTCGAGCAGTTTTGTGTAGAAGAATGAAGCAGCGTCATCGATCAATCTCGTCATTCAAGCTCAGATATCAACTTTGAGTAATCGACTCGATTGAAATCAAAAGTCGTTTCATTGAAGTCTGTGTGTGAAGTGTGTTGAAAATTACAAGCCGTCGTTTAGAACGACGAGGCAAAATATGGAAAAATTCCTCTAAACATGGCTCAAAACTATTTCAATTTGTAGGTTTTGTTAATTGCTGGTGTGGCTAGCAATTAACAAAACCTACAAATTGAAATAGTTTTGAGCCATGTTTAGAGGAATTTTTCCATATTTTGCCTCGTCGTTCTAAACGACGGCTTGTAATTCGGCTATGCCGGTTACCAGTTCCCGGTACAGGCAGTAGCGGACATTGTGTTCAAAACTCTAAAACGGAACTCACCAAACCGGTTTTCACAAACTTAGGTTCAAATGAAAGGTCTTATAGTCTCACAGGTTGCTATTGAATGTAATCCGGATACGACCGTTTTCGGAACTACAGAGGGAAGTCTTGTAAACCGTTATTTAGAGTGACGATGCAAAAAAGGTAAAAAATCTCCTAAATTTGACTCATAATTGGTTAGAAATTGAAAAAGTTATGTTCGTTTATTCCCAATTAAACTTTCTAGTTTCAAATAATTTTTTTAGAAGAATCCGAAATTCATAAGAATATGAGTAATGTGAGAAAGACATCTGAAAAAAACAGGTTCTTAATTATTTCGTTTGTCTTTTGTAGTTTTTCGGTTTTCGTTAGTCGTTGGTCGTTTATCGTTGTTGTTTCTATTGTTATTTCCAAGGCTTCAAGGTTTTATGTTTACTAATTCTTTTATTCATGCGGATTTATCAATTAAGAAGCAACTTATCTAGTTTTTTTTTTCTAATTCTGTGTCTATGGGTTCACATAAGTGATTGTGGACTTTGTCGGGTGAGATACGAAAGTGAACTGATCTCGACGAACTACATCAAACAATATGCCACTCGGTTCTCCACTTAACATAGTCAACGATAAGTCGACATATTTGCATATCGATTACGAAATACATTAGTTGTGAAAATCGTTTATGACGAATAATTGTGTACATTGATAGTCATGCAGATAACTTAGTAGTTTCGTTGTGTCCTTCTCATAAATAAAGTTTAAGCAACCATTTGAAACTTCGACTAGTATGACCATTCGACTCAATTCGTCGAGTTGAGCGGTACACGGGTAAAAATTCATTGCCGGTACCATGATTAAAAATCATGAAATCATGAATCATGTCTATCATGAACAATAAATCATGATTTCATGAGCAAAACGATTGATATCATGAGCAATAACACATCTTTCATGAAAATTTTCATGATATCAATCGTTTTGCTCATGAAATTTCATGAGAAGGCATGGTTAATGATTTCATGAATAAAAAATCATGGTACCGGTAATAGATTTTTATCCGTGTATGTGGTAAACTCGTTCAAATTTAAATCTTATAAAACATTATCGTGCGTGGGATCTGTTATTGTCATCTTGAAACTTTCAGCAGACATTTTCAGCTTCAAACGAGAAACAAATAGATTCTAGATGATTATAGATGACAATTTTACATTTATTTTTTTAGATTCTAGATGATTATAGATGACAATTTTACATTTATTTTTTGTCAAAGTCGTAAACATTACATGAAATATTACCTTGATCAAAAAGTTCCCGGAGTCACCACCATGTGGCGCTCTCAGTCACCCGATTAGACATCTGTCATTGATATTGTATCAATTTTTCGGCTTGATACATGGACATTTGAAAAAGTTACGCTATATTGAGCGAGTTTGCATTTGAATTTTGCGTTGAAAACGGTTTTAATGGTGCGACGTCATTGCGAATGTTAGAAGAGTGTTTCGGCAACGATACTCTGAAGAAAACAGTCGTTCATCAGTGGCACGAACGTTTCAGAAGGGGCCGTGAGTCTGTGAGTCGTTTTCAGACGAAAAAGAAGGCGATGCTCACAGTTTTAATTGATTACAAGAGTGTTGTATATCATGAATTCCTTCCAAAAGGCCAGGTCGTCAACAAGAAGTATTATTTGGGCATTATGAAACGTTTGCGTGAAGCAAATTGCCGAAAAAGACCAGATTTGTGGACAAACAACTCGTGGATCTTGTACCCGATAACGAATCGTCAAACAATGCCATAGTTATCCGTGAACATTTGACTAAAAACGAAACAGATACCATTCAGCATCCACCGGATTCACCTGATTTAGCTCCCTACGACTTATTCCTATTCGGTCGACTCAAGAAACCGCTCCATGGAACGCGTTTTAGCACCCGAGGTGAGATTATGGATAAATCGCAGATGGCTGTGATGGCCATACCGAAACCTGAATATAAAAAATGTTTCGAAAATTGGATCAAGCGCTGGCATAAGTGTGTTGCAGTCGATGGAGAGTACTTTGAAGGGGACAATATCGATTTTGATGAATAATCTTGTATACCTTATTTTCTGAATAAATTCCGGGAACTTTTCGATAAAGGTAGTGGGTAACAGAAATATTTTCCCGCATTAAATGTTTCTAAGCTACGGTTCTATGCACACGTTCATAAAATTCAATATAAAATGATACGTACTCATAAATTGTTATTGTTAAGCGCTGTGCGTATCGATCTTACACGGAAATCATGCACTGTTGTTATGTTCTGTTACGATGATTTACCGTTACTGGAGAATCTCACAGAGCCATAATTGAGTAACTAATTTAATACTATAATACTATGTATAGCGCTCAAGTCAAGTGTTTTATTAAAAATCTTACTTTAAGAGTATTAACATTTGGCAGAATTACTAACCGTAATCTCTTCCTAATAACAACTGATTGAATTCTCAATGCACGACTCTTCTCATAAAAGTTCGCACCACTGCCATCGCGACAAAATATGCTTTTCAGCATGTTTCGTTCGGATTGGTTCAGCTGTTTGTAGTGCCACATCTGTTCCAATTTTGGTTTCAAATTCATGCACGACACTTGTGATGACAGAATTACTTTTCAAGCAAAGGGAATACTTCAACACATTTTTCAAGGTTCGGTTTTTCTTTGCGGCAGCATTAAATAACATTCTTGATATAGTTGGATTAGTATTTTTATTCTTTTCATCGGTGCAATGTTTGGTATGTTCATTCATTTTCTCATTTTAAATACAATACAATTTCAAAACACTATTTAGTTAAATAATGATGTCGGAATTATAGATGCTGCTTTCTTGCTGTTTCCAATCAATTAAATCAGGTATCGCTTTTTACTTTTCGACATGACCCCACTTTCATTGTGAAATCTATCAAAACTTGAATTTCTCATTTCCTCATCTGCACTCGAAAAGTGAATGATGATGCCACTATAGGAAACGGAGACGCTACTATCTGATCAGATATTGAATCCGAGTAAGAAAATTCTTAACTGTGCTGAATTGGTCGCATTTGGTCGTTTTTGCATGGCAAAAACACGGAAACATAAGAAGAAGTCGAAGATGAGGAAACTGATTTCGTATGCCACAGGCGCGAAATGTGCTTCCGATTAATATGCGCTACCTTTCGCTTCTTATGTTTTTGTCACCCGTTTAGGGACAGTCAACGCTTATAGAAAACGTGATTTTTCTATTTCTGAGACTTATGACAGAAAGACGAATTCTAACATCAGGCTAAAAATTGAAACCGTGACTTCAATGCGAAAATATATGGTTGAACTGAAATACGAAAGTGAAGTTAGCTTTACAGCTGCATGTCTATGATGGTTGGTTTCGTGTAAGAAATCGACACTCTGAAATCTGTACAAAATAGTTCAAAGTCATACCTCGAGAACTTAACGTTCAACTCTGAGGAAAATCTGAATTCTGAAATTGTAATTTGTACTTTTTGCATAGTGCTTGATGTGTTATGTCAATAGTTTCTGTCTTCTATATTTTTCACTTGCCACAGCTCTTGAAAAACATTCCACAAAATAGCAATTGAAAAGGTCCATCACACAAGAGGCCCTCATTTAAGCTAAACTAACTAAAGCAATTAGACAATAGAAACTTGTAATAATATCTGCAATTTTTAATGGAAAAGAACGAAAATGATATCCGCAATTTTTAATGGAAAGAACGAAAATGATTATAGTCATCTACTTAACGAAAGGACAATGACTTATCCAATTATTCCACAGATGTCGCAGTATTGGTGAGGTTTTTTTTTTTTTTTTTTTTTTAAATAACTATTTATTGGAATATGAGTTAAAATTAAATTATTAAGATTTAAATTGGGTGTTCAGCCACAAGTGGTGACTTTTCAGCCCTGTTATATATATATATATATATATGATTTGGTTATTACCATGAAGACATCATTTGCTTCCGCAATTCTGAGATTTTTGTGTAGGGAAAATTCTAAACCTACTTGTATTGTGTAATGGGGAAAAGGAACTTATATACTAACTTACTAACTAATACAGAGAGCGAATCGATTCAATTGAAGATTGCATCGATTTTTGTCGGAATTTGCTTATAATATTATGTGACATTACATCTAATGGTTCTATATTTGTGAGTCTGTGTAACTCATTTGTACTAAACCAGGGAGGACGCTTCAGAATCATTTTCAGAATTTTATTCTGAATCCTTTGAAGCGTTTTCTTCCTGGTGGAACAACAGCTTGACCAAATTGGTACCGCATAAAGCATGGCTGGTCTGAAAATTTGTTTATAAATTAACAATTTGTTTTTTAGACAGAGCTTAGAATTTCTGTTTATAAGAGGATATAAACATTTAATATATTTATTACACTTTGCCTGGATTCCTTCAATGTGATCCTTGAAAGTGAGTTTTTTGTCATACGTTAAACCTAAGTATTTAGCTTGATCAGACCATGTCAATTCCAAGCCATTCAATTTGAGAATGTGATTATTGTTTGGTTTAAGAAAAGAAGCTCTTGGCTTGTGAGGAAAGATAATTAATTGCGTTTTTGCTGCATTTGGTTTAATTTTCCATTTTGACAGATAATCACTGAAAATATTTAAACTTCTTTGTAGGCGACTGCAGATCACTCTTAGATTTCTACCTGTGGCTAACAGACTTGTGTCGTCACAGAATAGCGATTTCTGACAACCAACGGGTAGATTTGGAAGATCAGAAGTGAAAATATTATACAAGATTGGAGCTACACTCGAACCCTGCGGAACACCGGCACGTACGGGTAGCAATTCAGATTTACAATTCTGATAGCTAACCTGAAGAGTACGATCAGTTAAATAATTTTGAATCATTTTGATCAAATAAATAGGAAACTGGAAATCAGACATTTTTGCTATTAAACCTTTGTGCCAAACACTGTCGAATGCTTTTTCTATGTCTAGAAGAGCAACTCCAGTGGATAACCCAGAAGATTTATTTGATTTTATCATGTTCGTTACTCTGACAAGTTGATGAGTAGTTGAATGTTCATGACGAAATCCAAACTGCTCTGGTAAAAAAAATTGAATTCTCATTTATATGAGTCATCATTCTCAACAAGATAATTTTTTCAAAAAGTTTACTGATAGAAGAAAGTAAGCTAATTGGGCGATAACTTGATGTTTCTGCTGGGTTTTTATCAGGTTTTAGGATAGGAATTACTTTAGCGTTTTTCCATCTTTTTGGGAAGTAAGCTAATGAAAAACACTTGTTGAAAATTTTAACCAGGAGTCTCAAGGCAACATCGGGAAGATTTTTAATAAGAATATTAAAAATTCCATCATTACCAGGAGCCTTCATGTTTTTAAGTTTTCTAATAATTGATTTAATTTCATCAAAATTCGTCTCAATAATGTCATCGTGTGATAACACTTGGGTTGAAATATGATCATATTTCAGTGAGACTTCATTTTCAATAGGACTCACAACGTTCAAATTAAAATTGTGGACACTCTCGAACTGCTGAGCAAGTTTTTGAGCTTTTTCGCCATTTGTAAGAAGTATTTGATTTCCTTCCTTGAGAGCAGGAATAGGTTTCTGAGGTTTCTTAAGAACCTTAGAAAGTTTCCAGAAAGGTTTAGAATATGGTTTAATTTGTTCAACTTCTTTAGCGAAATTTTCATTTCGCAAAAGAGTAAATCTATGTTTAATTTCTTTTTGTAAATCCTTAACTATGTTTTTCATAGCAGGATCACGAGAACGTTGATATTGTCGTCGACGAACATTCTTCAACCGAATGAGCAGTTGAAGATTGTCATCGATGATAGGAGAATTTAATTTAGTTTGAGCTTTGGGAACTGAAAGATTTCTAGCTTCGATAATATAATGATTCAAATTATCAATTGCTGTGTCGATATCCGCAGAATTTTCTAAAATAGTTTCATGATCCACATGATTTTCAATGTGAGATCTGTAATCCAACCAATTTGCTCTATGATAGTTGAAAATAGAACTAATTGGATTAATTATAGCTTCGTTGGAAAGTCTGAATGTTACAGGAAGATGATCTGAGTCAAAATCAGCATGAGTAATCGGTTCACTACAAATGTGACTTTGATCTGTTAGAACCAGATCAATTGTAGACGGGTTTTTCACGGAAGAGAAACAAGTAGGATTACTGGGATGAAGAACTGTAAAGTAACCAGCTGAGAGTTGATTATGAAGTATTTTACCATTACTGTTATTTTGCCTACAATTCCACTGGACATGCTTAGCATTTAAGTCCCCTATTACGAAAAATTTCGATCGATATCTTGTAAGTTTTTGCAAATCGCCTTTAAAGAAATTTAATTGTTCGCCGGTGCATTGGAATGGCAAATATGCTCCAGCGATGAAATAAATTCCATGAATGGTTTCAACTTCGATTCCCAAGCTTTCAATAACTTTAGTATTGAAAGAAGGTAAAATTCGATGTTTAATTTGCCGTTGGACAAAAATGGCAACTCCACCACCAATTCCAGTAAACCTGTCAAATCGATGAACCACATAATGTGGATTACTTTTCAATTTTACATTTGGTTTAAGAAAAGTTTCTGTCACAATGGCAATATGAATTTTGTGAACTTTGAGAAAATTATAAAATTCATCTTCACTCGATTTCAAAGATCGAGCATTCCAATTTAAAATATTCAAATAATTATTTAACATCACTGTTAAATTTTAAATTCATTATAATATTATTTGCAAATTTCCATCCGATTTGAAATGCTTCAAAAAGTGATGAAGTCGAATTCATTTGGATGATCATTTGAAAAAGTTGATCTTGTAGGTAGATCATTTTATTTTCAGTTATATCGCCTAAATCGACTTCATTTAAAGAAGCGAATGGCATTGAAGGAATATTTGTAGGTAGACTGCCATTAGAAGAAGATGATTTGGCCGGTCTACCTATTAATAAATTGTTTTCGTTAGAAGAAGAACTGCAAGGCGGTCCTGTGTTTTGATTATTTACATTAGAAGAAATAGGAGATAGATTTCTACCTAATATACCAGCATAACTGACATTAGAAGAAGATGATGACGAGGTCGATCTACCTGTCAATAAATTGTTTTCGTTAGAAGACGAATTGGTAGGTGCCTTAGAAGAATTTTCAGGTATGTTCTGTAAATTTAAGGTCGTTGATTTGACTTGTTGTCTAAGCGAACGAGCGTTTAAAATTTTTTCCCTGACAGGACATTTCAAATAATTGGATTTATGATTTCCATTGCAATTTGAACATGAAAATTTATCAGTGGTTTCATTCATTGGACAAGCGTCTTTCGAATGCGATTTACCACAATTCAAACACCGTATATCCATATGACAATTTTTGGTTCCATGACCGAAGCCTTGGCAACGACGACATTGCGTTAAGTTTGCAATACGATTATGCCGTTTATAATGTTCCCAATGAATTTTAATGTGGGAAATGAAACGTACTTTTTCTAAAGTTTTCAAATTGTTTACATCACTTCGATTGAAGTGTATTAGGTAAAGTTCATGGGAAATTCCAGAGCGTGGTTTAGAAGTACCATTCGCTCTTTTTTTCATAAGTATTACTTGGGAAGGGGCAAAACCAAGCAATTCTTTTAGTTCATTTTTAATTTCATCAATACTTTGATCATTTGATAATCCTTTCAAGACAGCCTTGAAGGGTCTGTCTGATTTTATATCATATGAATAAAATTTATGAAGTTTTTCGGACAAATATCGAATAAGACGTTCATAATCTTCCAATCCATCCACCAAGACTCGACATTCTCCTCTTCGTCCGATTTGAAATGAGACTTTTACTTCCGGGAGAAAAGTAGAAAGCTCAGTACGGAATGCTTTGAAGTCGGAAATCATCACCGTCACTGGTGGCATAGATTGATGTTTCTTCCCAGAACGACAAGCGTCCATTTTGGGAATTTTTGAAGAATTTTCTTCTATGTCGCTACAATCGGATTCAGGAAGAATCTCGTAAATATTGTTAGACGGCATAGGATCAACGGAAGGGAAATCCGTCCGTTGTCTTTTATTTTTACATTCAGATTCTATAAGATCGTGAATGCTATTAGAAAAATGTTGAATAACGGATTGTGATTTATTCCGTATTGAATTATTTTTAGCCTTAGGCTTGTTGCCTTTCCGGTTGGACGCAGGCATTTTTGAAATTAATGAAATTTTAAATTAAATTAACTAGGCTAAATTAGTCTTCGATTAGACTCCTAGCTAGCCTTAAAAAAGGCTGATTAATTTCTTAGTCACTCTAATATCACTCTTTGTATCACTTAGTCACTCTAATATCACTCTTTGTATCACTTAGTCACTTAGTTAGTGATTCAGGTAGCCTTGAAAAAGACTGAAGCCTTGAATCAATGAAACTCTAGGTAGCCAGAAAAAAAATTCCAGGAGCCAAGAGCTATACGCGTGCGGTGCGAACGACTGTTCAACACCGACTTTATTGGTGAGGTTTGCTTGGGGCTTCATAAGCTTGTATGAAATTTCAAAGATGTTTGAATAAGTAGTATCTTTATTTAAACCGATTTTACAACTAAATCCCAGTGAACCGATCATCGACTCAGTTCGCCGAGTTCATAAAATGTGCGTTTCTATGTCAAGGTTGAAAAACTTCAAAAGGATGGCATTAAGTGAATGGCCAATGTGTGGGACTTACTAGGCGTTAGTCACACTTCCTGTCCATTCACTACTTCAAGGAAGGCCTGCGCTCAAGAATTCAAAGGTTTCAGTTTCAATTTAGTTTTTAATCTCCAGTTTCAGTTCGTTGATTTCAAGGGGAACACTGGCATCCCGATAACTCAAGATTTGTGCAACATTTCGAAACTACTCGGTACGCGGAGGGTCAGGTCTACAACGAAGAAGAGATTCTCGGCGGTTGAAGTTCTCCCGAAACTGGCGCTTTCGATATTCGTCCACGGTAAACCCGGCGCTTTCTGCACTACGCAATGATTTACTTGTCTAATCTCCGACAAGTACTGAGGTCGGTGCGGTGCGGGATCATAGCTTTCGGTTCATTTCGATGCATCTAGCCTACGCCGGCTCATAATACATGGGCTGAAAAGTCCCGAGCCTAACACATAGATCGCTAGTTTTATCACAGTTAATACTAACCTTGAAAAGACAGCTGTTAAAATTTCATGATATTCTACTTTTTTTATTTTCAGAACAATAGATCAAAAACAATTTCGTGTTTTAATTTTACACAGCTTCTTGATGGGTAAAAATACCGTTCATAGGAAGCAATTCACGGAAAGAAATCCGTTACTGCTGTCATGATTAGAAAATCATGAAACCAATCATTTTAACTTCTCATGAAACCATGAGCAAAAAGTCTTCTCCCATGAAAATTAATCATGGTCCGAAAATGCGTTACTTGAGGAATGTATTTCTGTCAAAGCTCGTAACTCCAATTTTCTACCCGGATATCACTTTAAACCCTCTGCCTCAAATGATGTGACGAATAGCTTAATAGATTAAGGCAAAAAGCAGACATCGAAAAGCAAGAAGTACTGAAAATCGGTAGCGACCATCTACCTATCGTAATTTCAATCGCCTACGGATTAGGACCATCGGAGACAATCAATGTTTCGTATGACCTCACACGAAATATTGATTGGAAATACTACGCAAATTCGATATCTGAGAAACTAGAATCAGCACAAGAACTTCCTCCGGAGGAAGAGTACACGTTGTTGGCTGGCTTGATTCTCGACACCGCGACTCAAGCTCAGACGAAACGTGTACCTGGCGCGAAAACCAACATCCGTCCTCCTAACCTGTGGTGGGACAAAGAGTGCTCATCACTGAGCGCGGAAAGATCATTAGCGTTCAAGAAGTTCAGAAAAAATGGAACACCCGATAATTATCGGAATTACGCGGCGTTAGACAAGCAAATGAAGAACTTAGTCAAAGCAAAGAAACTTGGTTATTGGCGACGGTTTGTTGAAGGATTATCAAAAGAAACATCGATGAGCACTCTTTGGAACACAGCCCGACGAATGCGCAACCAAAACGCCACGAATGAAAGCGAGGAATATTCCAACCGCTGGATATTCGATTTCGCTAAAAAAGTATGCCCAGACTCTGTTCCGGAACAGAAGACCACCCGCGCCGCGACATCAAATACAAACGAAACACCGTTTTCGATGGTAGAGTTCTCACTCGCACTCTTGTCGTGTAACAATAAAGCCCCGGGGCTAGACAGAATTAAATTCAACTTGTTGAAAAATCTTCCTGACCCTGCGAAAAGGCGCTTGTTGAATTTATTTAACAAGTTTCTTACGGGTAATATTGTCCCACACGACTGGAGACAAGTGCGAGTGATCGCCATCCAAAAACCAGGAAAACCAGCCTCCGATCACAATTCGTATCGGCCGATTGCTATGCTTTCCTGCATCCGGAAATTGTTCGAAAAAATGATTCTCTTTCGTCTTGACAATTGGGTGGAGACTAATGGCTTGCTTTCAGAAACACAATTTGGTTTCCGCAGGGGCAAAGGAACGAACGATTGTCTTGCGTTGCTCTCAACAGAAATTCAAATGGCATTTGCTCGTAAAGAACAAATGGCGTCAGTTTTCCTCGACATCAAGGGGGCCTTTGACTCAGTTTCCATAAACATCCTATCTGAGAAGTTGCATCAGCATGGTCTTTCACCAATTTTGAATAACTTTTTGTATAATCTATTGTCCGAGAAACACATGTATTTCGCGCATGGTGATTTGTCGACAATACGATTCAGTTACATGGGTCTTCCTCAGGGCTCATGTTTAAGCCCCCTTTTATACAATTTTTACGTAAGCAATATTGATGAATGTATCAACACATCTTGCACGCTAAGACAACTTGCCGACGACAGCGTTGTGTCTATTATAGGACCCAAAGCTGCCGATCTCCAAGGACCATTACAAGATACCCTCGACAACTTGTCGACATGGGCTCTTCAAATGGGTATCGAGTTCTCTACGGAGAAAACTGAGCTAGTTGTATTTTCAAGGAAGCGAGAACCAGCACAATTACAGCTTCAACTAGGGGGTGAAACCATAGCTCAGGTCTTCACATTTAAATATCTCGGGGTCTGGTTCGACTCCAAAGGCACCTGGGGATGTCACATTAGATATCTGAAACAAAAATGCCAACGGAGAATAAACTTTCTTCGTACGATAACCGGATCGTGGTGGGGTGCCCATCCAGGAGACCTGATCAGGTTGTACCAAACAACGATATTGTCCGTTATGGAATATGGATGCTTTTGCTTCCGATCCGCGGCGAACACTCATTTCATCAAGCTGGAAAGAATCCAGTATCGTTGCTTGCGTATTTCCTTAGGTTGCATGCAGTCAACTCATACGATGAGTCTCGAAGTGTTGGCGGGCGTCTTACCGTTGAAAAACCGATTCTGGGATCTCTCATATCGATTGCTAATCCGATGCGAAATCTTGAATCCGAAGGTGATTGAAAACTTCGAAAGGCTTGTCGAGCTCAATTCTCAGACCCGTTTTATGTCCTTGTATTTTGATTACATGGCTCAGAATATTAACCCTTCTTCGTTTGTGCCCAACCGTGTCCTATTCTTGGATACTTCTGATTCCACTGTATTTTTCGACACATCCATGAGAGAAGAGATTCGTGGAATTCCGGATCACGTACGCCCTCAAGTGGCCCCCAATATTTTTTATAACAAATTCAGAACAGTCAACTGTGAAAAGATTTTCTACACTGACGGATCATACATCAACGAGTCCACAGGCTTCGGCATCTTCAATCAAAACATCACCGCTTCTTACAAACTCAGTGATCCAGTCTCAGTTTACGTCGCAGAACTAGCTGCCATTCAGTACACTCTTGAGATCATTGAAACCTTGCCCAAAGATCATTACTTCATTGTCACGGACAGTCTAAGTTCAATAGAAGCTCTCCGGGCAATGAAGCCAGGAAAGTATCCCCCCTATTTTCTGGGGAAAATATGGGAACACTTGAGAGCTTTATCTGGACGGTCTTATTTAATATCCTTAGTCTGGGTCCCATCGCATTGTTCCATTCCAGGCAATGAACAGGCAGACTCATTGGCTAAAGTGGGCGCATTAGAAGGTGATATTTATGAAAGACCAATATGCTTCAATGAATTTTTCAGAATCTCTCGTCAGAAAACTCTCGAAAGTTGGCAAACTTCATGGAGCAATGACGAACTGGGACGATGGCTACACTCCATTATCCCTAAGGTATCGACGAAACCTTGGTTCAGGGGGATGAACGTGAGTCGCGATTTCATTCGTGTTATGTCGCGGCTCATGTCAAATCACTACACCTTCAACGCACATCTTCGGCGTATTGGGCTCGCGGAGAGCGGTCTCTGCACCTGTGGCGACGGTTATCAGGACATCGAGCATGTCGTGTGGTCGTGCGTAGAGTATCGCGACGTCAGGTCGGAGCTACTGGAATCCCTTAGGGCCCGAGGTAGACCGTCCAATGTTCCGGTTCGGGATGTGTTGGCGAGTCGGGATAGTTTATACAGGGTGATTTTTTAAGAGCTTGAGAACTTTTTTAAACAATAAAACGCATAAAATTTGCAAAATCTCATCGGTTCTTTTTTTTAAACGTTAGATTGGTACATGACATTTACTTTTTGAAGATAATTTCATTTAAATGTTGACCGCGGCTGCGTCTTAGGTGGTCCATTCGGAAAGTCCGCTTTTTTATCGACAAATTTTGTTCAGCGATGAGGCTCATTTCTGGTTGAATGGCTACGTAAATAAGCAAAATTGCCGCATTTGGAGTGAAGAGCAACCAGAAGCCGTTCAAGAACTGCCCATGCATCCCGAAAAATGCACTGTTTGGTGTGGTTTGTACGCTGGTGGAATCATTGGACCGTATTTTTTCAAAGATGCTGTTGGACGCAACGTTACAGTGAATGGCGATCGCTATCGTTCGATGCTAACAAACTTTTTGTTGCCAAAAATGGAAGAACTGAACTTGGTTGACATGTGGTTTCAACAAGATGGCGCTACATGCCACACAGCTCGCGATTCTATGGCCATTTTGAGGGAAAACTTCGGAGAACAATTCATCTCAAGAAATGGACCGGTAAGTTGGCCACCAAGATCATGCGATTTGACGCCTTTAGACTATTTTTTGTGGGGCTACGTCAAGTCTAAAGTCTACAGAAATAAGCCAGTAACTATTCCAGCTTTGAAAGACAACATTTCCGAAGAAATTCGGGCTATTCCGGCCGAAATGCTCGAAAAAGTTGCCCAAAATTGGACTTTCCGAATGGACCACCTAAGACGCAGCCGCGGTCAACATTTAAATGAAATCATCTTCAAAAAGTAAATGTCATGTACCAATCTAACGTTTAAAATAAAGAACCGATGAGATTTTGCAAATTTTATGCGTTTTATTGTTTAAAAAAGTTCTCAAGCTCTTAAAAAATCACCCTTTATATGCTTCTCATATACCAGTACCTTAAACACATTAATATACAAGTGTAATCCGTAGTTTCCTCTCTCTTGTCGAGGCTAAGAATAATCTTCACCTACAGGTTCGAGACTAACATTCGCCCGATTCTCCAAACCCCTCGCCTGTCCACCATCTCTGTATAAAATAACAAGATCTTTTTGCTGTCACTAACTTCTTCGTTCCCCCTTTCTCCGTTTCTCCACCATCTCGATGTCAACTAATTAGATCTTTATCGTGTTTGGTCATTCGTTCTCAAACCCCCTTTTTCATCCCGTTTTCCACAAAATTACTTCTCTATACTTCTTTCATTCTCTTAGGCAAAGGCATCGCCCACGGGAAAACTGCTTCAATCGATGAACAACATGCGGGCCACCCGCTGGGTCTCTGTGACCTGGGGGTGTTTCCCGCGGACCCATTGAAACGTATAATCGTCATCTGGAAGAAACTAATGCCATATTTAATCCACCGACCATTGCCGATCGCCAGCTGCAGACTAAATCTGCAGAATCGACCATTGCGACCGGAATTCGCCACTACCCTAATGATAATACCCTAGTTTTAAGTTAGTTTTAATTTAAAATAAGAAAATGCCCTTGGCATCTAAGAGCTTAAGCAGTGTGCCTTCAAATATGTTACTATTGAATAAAAAAAGTACTGAAAATGTTTACATAAATATAATGAACCGAAAATTTACATTATTAGAGACTAAACACGTTACATTTTGTATGAATATATCTGAATGTATTCTAACATATTTGATGTGACTGTTGTTAGAATAATGTACGATTCAGACGATCCGGCTTCTTCCGTCACCGGAACGCCAGCCTCCGTCAAAATTAGTCAAATGAGTTTTCCCTTTGCACATTCACACGATCCAGCAGTGTTTTTTCCTCTTTCTAGGTAATTTTGAAAGTAATTTATTCGATTAAAAGGTAGGAAAACAACTGATCGATTGGCTTCAAAAGCTCCCAGGTTTTGTATTAGTGGAATAAAATAGTGCGAAACTAAGTTCTTCAAATTCTGCGTGTAAGAAAGTGATATGACGGACACGGATAGGAAACCGGATCGTGTGAATCAGAATGACGGTGACGGAAGAAGCCGGACCATCTGAATCAGAATATTCCGAAAGCTAGCGTGAACCGAAAAATAAATTCGACTATGAATTTGGAACCATCTAACGAAAATAAGAAAAAAAATTTTTTTTCAACCACTTTGAAAAATTTGTTTCATATATGTAACAACACAGGCTGTATTGATTCGTCTAAATATTTTAAATAAGACGATTTTGCAAATGATGTTTCGAAGAAAAAAAAAGCAAATTCATTCCGCGGTATTTGCAAGAATTCGACATAGAGTTTGTTTTTAAGAGGGTTGATTCACTCGTGTTTTTTCATGAACGCAAGTGAACACGTTATTTTAGGCGTCGTCGTTTTTCAAAAACATAATGTTTTAATTGTTAATGATTCCGATTAGAAGAAATTTGTCGTGCTTTTCACTGTTTGGCTCTTCAAACGTATATCATTTGAGACATTAGTTAAAATCGTCCAAAAAATTCGTTCATCACCCCATTCCATTTAAAATTTTCATATTTTAAAATATAACGCCTGAATTTATGTTACAAAGATTACCATCGTAGCAGAAACACGCCTGAAGTTATACCCATTAACAACGCTTAAATTTCAGCGAAATCAGTCCAAATGGGTCATGATCCAAGAACTTTTAATCATGGTGTATTATCATAACATGAAAATATACTCTTTTCCCTAAATCATGACTCATTTTGCTCATTTCTAGAATCAGAATTTTGCCCGTGTGGCTTGAAAAGTGCTATGGAGACTCCGCTCCATCCGAAACAACAATACAACATTGCACAGTGGGGAAAAATGGACCAAAAACGCGACGATTTTTTTGAAGGCATGATACAGCTGGCCACAAATCACTGTTTTTGTGTAAAATGGTCAGTAAATTCTAATACAAGTTCCCTTTTTATACTGCATTGTATTCAAGCTTAACTATATAAGATAAAACCGAAGAGCTTGCAGAAAAGCGAATAGAGTGTTTCTGATGTAAAAAAGTGTAACATACCGCATACCGAAAGCAGGCTGATTGCGATTGATGAAAATCGATTGATATTACGAAGAAAGACCTGAAAATAAGATTACAAATGAATTCAATGACCGCATGAATCTTGTTATACCGTTTTACCACAATTTATTTCATAAGTCGTATTTCTGGTTTAAAGAACAGTTCAAATTTTTTTATCAATCTGTCGTAGACGAATCACTGTCAGCAGAGGACATTGACGATACTGATGAGTGGTAATGAGAAAATAGAGAAATAATTATCTGTGCGAAAAAAACGAAAGAATGAAAACGTGTTTGTAAGTGTCCTTCGAACACAAAATTTTTTTCACTTTAATTTTTTTATAATTTTTCAAATCAAGGTACATTGAACATGTTACTGCGAAAATATTCAACGAGCTGCTTAAGCCACTGCGTATTTTCAACAAAATGTTAGTATAATATAACTCTGTTTAATCAATTCGACCAGATTCCTTTCAGAATTCAATAAAATTTTACCTCGAAACTGTTATAAAACCTTCAATGACAGTTATAAACCATAAAATGTATTTGGATCGGTGAAGTTTTTTACGTAATATGGACCAACATTGATAGTTCGTATTGAATCTGCTTCCGAATTGTAGATCAAAGCTAAATTAAAAAAAATTGAGGTAAAACGCTATAACAAGATTCGTGTGGTCATTTAGTTCATTTGTAATCTTATTTTCAGGTCTTTCTTCGTAATATCAATCGATTCTCATCAACCGCAATCGGCCTGCTTTCGGTATGCCAAAGAAAGTTTTGCCAGAAATACGACCTATAAAATAAATTAGGGTAAAACGGTATAACAAGATTCGTGCGGCCATTGAATCCGTCTGTTATCTTATTTCTAGGTCTAGGTCTTTCTTCGTAATATCAATTGATTTTCATCAACCGCTATCAGCCTGCTTTCGGTATGCGAAAGAAAGTTTAACCTTGGGGACGGGTATAGCGTGATGGGTAAGTCGATGCCTTTCACGCAGCCCGCCTGGGTTCGATTCCCAACCCCGCACATAGGGTCAGAAAGTTTTTCTGGCCCGAAGAGGCGAATGACATTAATGTTAAAGCCTCTATAATTGAAACAAAAAAAAAAGTTTAACCAGAAATACGATTTTTATATAAATTGGGGTAAAACGGGTTAAACATTCTAGTACTGTCATTCCCATTGTGTTTATTTGGATCACAGATGTTTTGTACGTTATGTGAACCAATATTGGTAGGTCATATTGGATCTGCTTCGGGATTGTAATTCTGAATTCAACAAATAATTATATTTGTGGCTAAATTGGGGTAAAACGATGTAGCACGAAGCATATGATCATAGAGACTATTTGTTAATTAGTTTTTGATGTTATATGCGAAACATAGAACTGTCTTGTTTAACCAAAATTGGTCCAAACACCGATCAGTTGAACTTTTGTTTATGTAAAACATGGAAGAAGATGACGGGGGGTTAAACAGAGTACAATTATTTGCGGTCTATCTTATTAAAAACAATTCATTTATCTAACTTATGAACATGTCAGGAATACCTTCCGATTGGTCGAATTCAATTTTTTCCAGAGTTTCACAGTTGGTTTTCAAAGTAAAGTCTGAAAAAATAGGAATTGCAGCATAACGGGCATGATAGTGAATTTGGCGGATCTTCTAACTCATGAATCGATTCCACGGAAAAATTTGCATAAGAAATATTAACTTTGAAAATATTTGCTTAGCTTTTTATAAATCTATTGAGCAAAGTCGCGTTTTTGATTGTTTTTCCCCGCTGTGCATTGGTTTGCTGACTTCAAACGTGTTCGTAGAGACCGATGATGCAGAACGCAGTGGTCGTCCAAATAAGGCGGTAAAACAAAAAAAACATAAAAACTAATTCCTAAAATTGTTTTGAATGATCGAAAAGAGAAGTTGCGTGAGTTAGCTGACATCTTAAAGATATCAAAAGAAGGTGTTGGCTTTATATTGCGTGAGCATTTGACTATGAGAAAGCTCTGTTCAAAGTGGTTGCCGCGTTTGCTCACTGTTGACGTGTTGATGATTCTGAACAGTGTTAGGCCATGTTTAAACGTAACAAACAGGAATTTTTGTTTCGATATGTGGCAATGGATGAAACATGGGTTCATAGCTTCACTCCGGAATCAAAACGATCGTCATTTGAGTGTACGATTGTCCAAAGCACCCAAAAGCACAACAATCGGCTGAAAAGGTTATGGCCCCGGTATTTGGTGTGATGTTTATCGATTATCCTGAGAAAGAAAATACCAATAACAGTGAATATTACATAGCGTTATTGGAGCATTTGAAGGCTGTAATTACAAAGAAATGATCGCATAGGACAAAGAAAAAAACAAATTATAATAGAAAAAGTATGATTTTTTGAGAATGTTGGACCTTACTGGCTCCCTTGAGTAATAAATTGTTTCCATTGATTTTATAGATAATTCCGTTTCCACTTTTCTATCAATTCCAGAAATGTAACGAACATTTATGTAATAACGTTGATATAATCGAAAGAGAGAGTAAACAAAGAGAATCTGTCAATGACTTTTAGACCCTTTTGAAATTTTTACTTCGAAATGACAGTTTTGTTGAACTTAGTCAACCAAGGAAACTATTATTTAGAGGAATAGCGTCTTTATCCCAATCATCAATTGATTCAATTGGCCTGTATTTGGTTGTTAAAAGAATGTGATGGATTTCCACACCAAAACACTTTACAGGTGTGGAGTTCAGTATACTCCAAACAGGGCTCCCGTCGCTTCTGATAACAACATTCTTATTGTAGCTTGACCGCCGATTTTAATCATGGTGCCAATTTGGCAAACATATAAAGAAACGAAAATTGCGTTAGTATTGAATCGATCCGCGTTTGGCAGTGGGCAATTTTATACTGACAATCAGTTGTTGATTTTTGGTGTTGGATGAAATAAATGAAATAATAATAATAATAATAAAAACAATAACAATAATAATAATAATAATAATAATAATAATAATAATAATAATAATAATAATAATAATAATAATAATAATAATAATAATAATAATAATAATAATAATAATAATAATAATAATAATAATAAAAATAAAAATAATAATAATAATAATAATAATAATAATAATAATAATAACAATAACGGTTTTAATCTGTACCTCAATAAAAACCTAATAAGCTAATTTACAAAATCCGCACTGTCAGCAGTACGAACTAGAGTAGTGTATAGCCTCGGATCTTTTTTTTTTGCTCGAAGGCCGTCCTACGTTAATTTCGCTGTTGTATCTCTGCCATTATCTACTCCTAATTTTTCTGAGCTGTAAGGCAAATAATAACAAAAAGTTAAACCGCTGTGATTGATTGCATAACCTATCGTCAGAAGAAAGGGTAACACTCATCACAATGTAAAATTTTAAGAATTTTGATTGAAGTTCAAGTATCTCGAGTATTAATTCCTAAAAACATGTAGCACATGAGCACGTAACACCGAATAACAAAGTTCAAAATATTTACCCAAAGTTTAAGAGAATTTTTTCCAACAGCTGACATACCAATGAGCCTACTAAAGTGGCAAGCTGTTTCGTGTATTGTAATATTCAGTGAGTCTGTTCGTTATTTTAATTTGGTTTATCCCATTACGAAATCGCCGGATATGGAGTGGTACCAGTAATCCAAATTGAAACATGACAACGTTTGCTTATGTTCAGCCCGAACCTGCCCCTGAACAGCCCAGTGACCGGATCCCAGAAGTATGCTGCCGACGCGCCCTGGCCGACAGGCAATCATCCAGAAGCCGGAAGGTCAGCCCGTACTGAACCGTGTTGTCGGCATTTTAATTGCTTTAATTGCAACTCCCATGTTCCGACGATCATCAGAAATGCAGAAATGTGCAATGAAAGGCATGCTGCGAATTTGCTGAATCATTCATTCTGGCTTGTGAAATTCTGATGCCCTGGTCGTTATACTACATGGAATATGGCTGTTCATTGGTTTGCTGTGTATTCGGATATTGCAGATTTTCCTGTGAGCATGGACCCTGTACATTATCGTGCTGGTGCTATTTGCGGTTCTGCGTCTGTCCATGTTCAAACAAGCTGAATTTTTCTGCTTACGAAAGATTATTTCAGCTGCTGTACCAGCAAAAAAAAAATTGTTTATTCAATTACATTCAATCGGATCTCCATATTCTTAAGCTGAGAAAATGCTTTGAGTGCTCGGTTTACGATTACAAGCCACCAAATAGCTATTCATACGGCAAATGCAGCACTGAGATACCCTCGTGGTAGCAAACATATTTCACATAAAAATCTTTCTTTTTACCATTTCAAATGTATGAAACGTCGTGCCATAAACGGCATGCACGTGCTTTCCAGATATTAACATCTTTATCTGCTATATGAAAGCCGGCTACCATTTCCCGAAAGTGCTCCGAGCATCAACTAAAAAAAAAAGAGAACAGATTCGTCGCCTATTCTAGCGCCTTGCTTGGAGCCGACAGTACAGTCATTTGGGATTCATGGAAGATGATTACATGGCTGATTCACAGAATCAGCATGGCTGTTCGCGAGTAAGCGTTCTGCTATTTCCCCTTCATCTCATTCCGACACTTATGTATGTGTTTGGGCTAAGCCCCGGAAAAACCGGACGAGCACGTGTGTGAATGGTGAGAACCAAAAAAAAAAAATAATAATCTCGGTGACTAATTTTGAATTCAACAGATGAAGATGTTCCTTCGAAATGGGGCTTATGGAGATATTAAAAATGTATCCGCAGTGGTGGAGCAAGTCTTGAGGAAAGGAAAATGGTGCCTACGGAACGAACAGTCTATGGCACAGTGCATGCCGAGGGAAGGGTTCATCAATTTCCATAAATCTGAGCTCTGACTGATTACATTTCATTTGTGGCTGTTGGGGTCAGACTCTCATTTTATGAAGAGTAATATGGAGTAAAACGTATTTTAACACGGATTAGTAAAGTTTCAACTTGGCAACTGTTTGTTTACATTAATTCAATTGTGAACACGGAACTTTAAGTGAAATGTGAACTTTGTGTGAAAGAATTCTCTTTTTGTGAAGAATTTTGTGTTAAATTAATGCTTGAATTGTTTGCTTCTTGCGACTTGCTTCGTTGTAACTCGGAAGCTGTTAATGGTAGAACAAAGATGTTGAAAAATTTGAACGTTGAGTCCTATTGAAAATGAAGTCTCACTGAAATATGATCATATTTCAACTCAAGTGTTATTACCAAATAACATTATTGAGACGAATTTTGATGAAATTAAGTCAATCATTAGGAAACTTAAAAACATGAAGGCTCCTGGTAATGATGGAATCTTTAATATTCTTATTAAAAATCTTCCCGATGTTGCCTTGTTAGCTTACTTCTCAAAAAGATGGAAAAACGCTAAAGCAATTCTTATCCTCAAACCTGATAAAAACCTAGCAGAAACATCAAGTTATCGATCAATTAGTTTACTTTCTTCTATCAGTTAACTTTTTGAAATGAATTATCTTGTTGAGAATGATGTCTCATATAAATGAGAATTCAATTTTTTTACCAGAGCAGTTTGGGTTTCGTCATGAACATTCAACTACTCATCAACTTGTCAGGGTAACGAACATGATAAAAACAAATAAATCTTCTGGGTTATCCACTGGAGCTGCTTTTCTAGACATAGAAAAATCATTCAGCAGTGTTTGGTACAAAGGTTTAATAGCAAAAATGTCTGATTTCCAGTTTCCTATTTATTTGATCAAAATGATTCAAAATTATTTAACTGATCGTACTTTTCAGGTTAGCTATCAGAATTGTAAATCTGAATTGCTACCCGTACGAGCCGGTGTTCCGCAGGGTTCGAGCGTAGCTCCAATCTTGTATAAAATTTTCACTTTTGATCTTCCAAATCTACCCGTTGGTTGTCAGAAATCGCTATTCTGTGACGACACAAGTCTGTTAGCCACAGGTAAAAATCTAAGAGTGATCTGCAGTCGCCTACAAAGAAGCTTAAATATTTTCAGTGATTATCTGTCAAAATGGAAAATGAAACCAAATGCAGCAAAAACGCAATTAATTATCTTTCCTCATAAGCCAAGAGACTCTTTTCTTAAACCAAACAATAATCACATTCTCAAATTGAATGGCTCGGAATTAACATGATCTGACCAAGCAAAATACTTAGGTTTAACGTATGACAAAAAACTCACTTTCAAGGATCACATTGAAGGAATCCAGGCAAAGTGTAATAAATATATTAAATATTTATATCCTCTTATAAGCAGAAATTCTAAGTTCTGTCTAAAAAACAAATTGTTAATTTATAAACAAATTTTCAGATCAGCCATGCTTTATGCAGTACCAATTTGGTCAAGGTTTTGTTCCACCAGGAAGAAAACGCTTCAAAGGATTAGATTTAATGTCACATAATATTATAAGCAAGTTCCGACAAAAATCGATGCAATCTGCAATTGAATTGATTCGCTCTCTATATTAGTTAGTAAGTTAGTATATAAGTTCCTTTTCCCCATTACACAATACAAGTAGGTTTACAATTTTCTCTGCACAAAAATCACAGAATTGCGGAAGCAAATGATGTCTTCATTGTAATAACTAAATCATGTATATAATAGGGCTGAAAAGTCACCACTTGTTAAGCCACAATCTTAATAATTTATTTTAACTCATATTCCAATAAATAGTTATTAAAAAAAAGATGTTGAAAAAGTAATGGTAGTATTGGTCGATCGGGCGCACTGCAAATTCTACACATTTGTTCTTCAAGAGTTCATACATTGTCCGATACAATATAAAACTACAAGGATCAGCCTAATGGGGTTGTTCGAGCTATTGATGTAGAACAAACCAACCAAAATTTTTAAAAATCAATATTTTAATCAAACGGTTCAATCAATTGGAGCACATAATTTTGAATGCGCAATTGCACGAGAGTCTGCTCAGATTGATTTATATTAGGAACCAACATCGAACACGCGAACCCAGATCATAGACTCTATTTGCCTTGATTTGTATTTATCTTGTATCCGGCGAAATTATATCAATAGCCCAGATAGGTATATGCAATTATATCTATGCGCATACTAGTGTAACGGATTTCGATATTTAAGCTTCTTTTTGCCAAGCTTCTGTTCAAGTTTCGCATACATGCAGTTATTATTATACCGTTAAGTTTCTATTGTGAATATTTACTATCATTAGGCGATTTCGATTGAAGCGATAAACATTTTCTCATTATTAATCGAATTTATCTTATTCAAATTAGAAATAAATCTTAAGCTCTAAACTTTACCCTGGGGTAGTTGCAGACTTCTCAGACGGAAACGACATAACAACATTTCGTTCAAAATCGTATGACACTTAAGATCAAAGCACATCAGTTAAAGCTTCAATTCGTTTTACAGCGCTTTGTGTGATACTTGATGTCTTGCAGCAACCTTTCTCTGACATGTTTCATGTGAGACTTGAGCTATAGAAATAATGTTGATTATATTTGTAGATTTGCGTGTTTCCACAGTTTCGCTTTTGCATAAACTGACCAATCAGAGCGATACTTCTCAGCTGATAAATCGCCTACTCCTTCAAAACCATCGTCTCCGTTAGGGAAATCCAATAAGCCAGCATAGCGATTTTTAGCAGACATAATGGGACACTGCTCGTTATTAATCATAATTTTAATCATATATAACTAAAAATACTTGGCTTGATACATATAAAGTGAAACTAATAGAAATATTTCCAATCAAAAGGTGAAATAATATTAAGCTGAGTGTGTTCAAAGGTGACCACATTAAGTAGTTATAACAGAAACTTTTTACTTTTTTTTTATAACTTCTGGAAAGTTAGTGATTTTTTTTTAATTTCGGTTTTTAACGATATCCAACTAACTAGAGATTGTAATAGAAAAAAAGAATATGAAATTTATAGAGCCTTAGTGCTCAAGGAAAAGTGAAACGTGACAAGGTCATCTCATCGATGCAAATCATTCGAGTCTCTGATATGTCAGAAAGTAAAGTCGTTTACCATTTATTATCCGAACCGAGATGCCTAAGTTCGACTCATCTGGTAGAAGGTAAAAGTTTTGCTGCGAGAAGCTTTCTGCTTACTCCAATGACGCTTGTCTCGTTTCACTTCTCCTTGAGTACTAAGGCTCTATAATTTTTCTATTCTTTTTTCTATAACAATCTCTAGTTAGTTTGATATCGCTAAGAACCGAAAAATAAAAAAATCACTGAATGAACAGAAGTCGTAAAAAAATTAAAAAGTTTCTTCTACTACTACTACAACTGAAGAATATGGCTGGAATTTTTTATTATTTTCATGAATTTACGTGCTTCATGAAAAATAACCAATCAATCACTAGTCAAAAGTATTAAATTTACTAATAGTACCCTGTTCTCGTACCCCTAATAGTACAGCTGTTCTCGATATATTTAGACATGAAATTGAAAATACTGCTTTTATCTAACTAGGGGTGTAATGATGCCTTTCTCATTGCCAGGAAGTTGAGAAATTGATGCAAGTTTGAATTAAGATTTTTTAACTACTATTTTCGGTATCGGAATAGCCAAGTAAATTTATATGGCCATAAACTAACCAGACCTGTATATTAGATCAGTTCCAAAAATGAATTTACTTATTTGGCATTGTCGCTTTTAGTGCAAAAGTTGACAATCCTTAAACTTCTTACCACATAATCGTTCCGTTTTTATTTGAATTTTGTTCGCCATTTCCAGTACAAGCACTGTTTCAAAGAGTTTCTACAGTTTGCATCGTCTCCTTAAAGACTATTTTTTATTTTTCCACACTTTTCTCAACATAATTCCGGAACCGGAAGTCAGATTAAGTTTCATGGCATGTTCGAGCTTAAGCTTGTGGAAATCGGTTCAGAAGTTTCTGAGAAAAGGCTGTGGGCTTCTCCTATTAAAAAAGGTCAAAAACTCCATGAAAACACAGCTCATTTCAACAACAGAGCCAAAGGAGCTCTGTTTTCATGGAGTTTTTGACCTTTGTTTTTATTAGGAGAAGCCCACAGCCTTTGACTACTTGTGTTTTCTCGAAAAGTATCTAAGGAATTTATTTGAATTTTCTATTGTAAGTAAAGTAAGTAGTTTCTGTGACCTCCCTTTAAATTTAATCAAAAATATTTTGTTAGTTTAAATGAAAAAAAATCTCATTTTTGCGACGACAATGTAGATTTTTGGTTTCAAGATTTCTATCGTTAAATTAGCAGAATGATAGTTTTCTGTTACAGATTAGCAGAGCATAATGACATTAAGTATCAGAGAATATGTTTTTATAGATTTCAGTATAATTCGAATGTTGCAGAAAATGTTTCATAAGTAAAGATCTTATAATGCACTATCGGGTGGCTTGGGCCACAGCACAGTAGGCAGCTTTGGGCCACTGCTTATGAACATAAAAAAAGAAAGAATCAGCAACGGCCCTGAAATGTGCCCCTTAGAACAAAAAACGTAAGAAGACTTCTACAAAATCAATAAAAAAAGGTGGGTAGGTAATGCCAGAGACATAACCGGGTTGATGTGAATACGAATAACAATGGCTCGTTGAAACTCAAACTGTTTCCTTATAAAGCACGATATCAACATGTCGAAAGTGGGCTATAGAAAAACATATATAATACCAATAAGCACAATATCAATAGGAAATATTGGAAATGGCTCTATACAATAACGTGTGCGCTACTCAATATATAAAAAAAATAGAAACATTGGAAATGTTTTGTTCCATTGATACGTATTATTTCGTTTATGTTTCAATTACTGCACATCATTGTCATCGCAATCGGTCGTTTCTTGTACACAATCCTGTAATTATTTTAATAGTCTAATATGATTAAGATGATCGCTTGGTGAATGATAGCATCCATCGGCATCTCATACATTGAAATTCGAAGAAGGCAGGGTATTTAATTTTCGTCTAATACATTAAGGAAGATATTGAATCAGGGTGCAATTATAGTATTGCTTACGTAAAATTAAATAGGGTACCAGAGTTCGTCAGTCTTAATTTTCGAAATGTACAGACTTTTATTTTTAATATTTTGCATCTCTGAACTGACTCCATATAAAGACAGGTTCAAAGAGTTTATCGTTGATTCGAAACGACACCCGTACTAGTATAAAGATGTCTTTCAATTCAATACGTTCATTTTCGCATTGCGTGTGAGCATTTCCCCTTCGCAATTGAATGTGTTAGTGACGGGGCATACTTTTTCCACTTCCATTTTGATGAATTCGATGCTTTTGATAAGAAATGGATAAAATTCAAATAAATCCTTATGATGATCTGTGGGATTGAAAATTGTTTTGAATTGTCATGACCTATGGGATGTGCATTTTGGTGAAATTGAGCTGGCTCTTGGTAAACTCGTCCGAAATTTGATTCGGAATTCATTGTGATTTTCACTTGTACTCCAAATAAGATGAAACAATCGATTCCAGGCGGAATCAGTAGGTGCATTTGGAAATCACGAGCGGTAGCGAGGTCGGACAGCATACGAACCAAAACGGTGTGACGAAACCGCATTAGATATTTTTTTCATTTTCGCTCAGCAAAAAAAAATATCACAAACATATGCCTAGTAGATACACCTATGCAAATGCTTTGATGCTTAGTAGCTGATCGACGAGTTTCCTTGGGAATTCCGTTCTGAGGTTCTTGAATCAATCTTTATTCAAGAGTAAAAGAATGAATATTTATTCAAACAATATAATTGTTGGTTATCCAAACGTATTTATTTTTATTTAAATCAATTTCAATAACGATATTAGGACAATTGCAGAGTTCGGCGAAATAACCTTTTCGGCAAAATGTCATTCAGCGAAATGACTTTCGATGAAATAGCTTTCGGTGAAATGTCTTTCGGTGCAACGGCCTTCAGCGAAATGGCTTCCTGAGAAATGACCCTGACACGTTTTTGCAATACATGTTTAAGTTGAAAAAGTTCAATTTATTAGAAGTTAAATTTTATAAATCCTTCTACCGACCAGATTTACGGCTCAATGCATATGGTCTGATGACTGATGACTGAAATCAAAAATTACAAGTCTGTTTACAAAAAAAAAACGCGCTTAATCCACCTAGCAGTGAGATGATACCTTTTTTTACCAATCCGTATGTATTTTGCATGCATATTCTTCCACGGAACGACCGAAATTAGCTCTGCGCCTAATTCGTATTACTGTTTTTGAATTAGTTGATTTTAACAACAAAATTTTAAAAATAACTATAAAATTAGTTAAAATTGAGAATTTACTTTGCTGAAAAAATCTCTTATTTTTAGAGAATGTGTTTAGTTGGCGAATATTCTAGACACAAACCAGCAATATTTCAATCCAACACGAAATTCTCATTGACAACTAATTTCGTTATTAAAATCAGAAAATTTGTTTCTATTTATCTATCAACGTCATTACTGAAGGACAGCACAAAGAAAGCAAAAATGAAATTGGTTTTATTAACAAGTTTATTAGCCAAAAACTCACGAGAAGTGTCAAAGCAAAACAATCCATTAAAAAGCTAAAAGGGACAGTCTTGTTGAAACTGCTTGCAAATTGTTTAGATGTTTTTCGCATGTGTTACGATATATCTATATATAAATTTCTAAACCGATATGTAAAAATGACGTAAACTGTTAGTGGAGAGTGTATTTATTCAGAATTTGTGCGCATTTGAAACGATTGTGGGTAATCATGTTTTTACGCGGAACAGTGAAGTGAGTTTCGAATGTTGCACTCTAATTGTATATGTCAAATAAAGTATTTTGTATCTTTCAATCTTCCGACTGTGCCGTCCGGTGTTCTACTTGTTTTCGGTTTTTGTTTTCCGAGTGCTCAAAGTTTTCAGTGAGTGAGTCGATTTCGCGAAGTCTAATGAAGAAAACAGTGATTTAGAAGTAAAATTTTCAAAAAGAAGCTTATGTTTCGCTTATGTCTTTTTCTCCAATACAACATTGTATTTATACCTGCCAATATAGAAAAGATAACCGCGACTGAAATTTTTTTCGATAGTAGTGTGCCATCTAGTGGCTAGTAGTCATTACGGTGTTAACGTTTTTTCGGTGACAGAGCGCCATATAGCTGCGAATTGCAGAAACCAATTCAACCATTTAAGTTGGTTGAAAACAAGGTTTTATTTCTCTAATTCAACTAAAAAATTAGTTGAATGGATATGAAGTGTGCCTTTGCTAAGAAATGACAGCACGTTTAATTGATTAATTCAACTAAAAAAATAGCCATTTCAACAAATATTTTATTATTATTAAGGGAACTAGAATTAGAAAATCTAAATTAGCAAAAGTAAACTAAAACTAAAATCAGAAAATCAACTAATTTTTTCGCCAAAATGCTGATTTCGGTCTTTCCGTGTCGGTGTTTCAGTTCTCATGACATTATTTTAATGACCGTCGTTTCAAGCGGCAATTTGAGATTTTAATCACTTATTACTCTGTAATGTCGAAACTGCAAATCGGATCGAATTTGAATCTATAGGTGTGACAATCGATTGAACATTCTATGAGATGTCGAAATAAGTTCCACTTTAGAGTTTACGGTAATTTATGGTATTTAAACCGGTATTCAGGAACCAGCATAACCCAAACCGATTCGTATGGCCATATGACGAATAAATTGCAACAGTTTTGAGTCCAACTTTAAAGCTTTTCGGGATTGTCATCTTCTATATCATCCTGTAATTCCAGAATCGGAAGTCAGAATTTGGCTATTTTTGAGAAAACGATTGAGCTTTGAGAAACGATTGAATACTGGAAACAGAATTCGAAAATCGGTAAAGCCGAAGTCAGATAAATTCACCTATATATTTACATTTGTTTCAAAACGTTTGAAAATCAGTGTAGAAATCTTTGAGAAATCGTAGTGCGGTTTAAATTTGTGGGTACCTTCCGAATCGAAAACTGAATACAACTAAAAATAAAATAAGTTTATTTGATTATCGACTATCCAAATCTGCAAACCCGATAAACCTGATTAATTTATGTGATATAGACATTTTTATACTAATCAACCAGAAGTTAGATCTGACTGAAAGCAAGATGTTTTATAGAATCTTAAAACTTTCCATTTGAATCTTAGATCCGTTCAGCCATCTACGAGCAAAATGAGTTACACAATTTTAATATCGTTTCACATATCATCTTTTAGTTCCAAAACCAGAAATCGGATCCAAACATAATTCAGGAACCTTGCTTAGGAACATACGACTTTTGATATGAATATGAGTTTGCAGAAAATCGGTTGAGTCATCTCACACACACATTTGCTGATCACGACGAACTGATTCGAATGGTATATGAGTGTTATGTTCTTCCAGAAATTATTGCTGTAAGTAGTTTGAAACAATATAATTTAGGAATTGCTTTCAACTCGAAAATTCTGCCATCATCTGATTTACATATGGCATATTCGAACGATTATGTTGCCAAAAACGAATCGTGCTAAAATCGGTCCGAAGCAAAATGCCATGAAAAAGGATGGGGGAAAAGTCGCTTACACAAAAATGTCGATATTTTCGTTGAAAATGGACGGATTTTAACAATCTACGGCTAGTTGGATAGCTATTACCGTGCGGAATTTAAGTCTGGAAAATTATTCTGTTTTCAAGGTCAAGTGTGACAGATACTGTCAAAAAACTGAAAATTTTGACATAAAACTTCGTATAACTCAAAAAGTAAACATTCAACCTCAAAACTATTCAATAGCGTTCTGGGTGACGGGGAGACCTTTCATTTGCAACTAGTTTGATCAAAATCGGTCCAGCCATCTCTGAGATCTCGACCTCTTTGTTGACAACACACATACAGACATACACACATACACACAAACACACAAACACACACACGGACATTTGCTCAGTTCGTCGAGCTGAATCGATTTGTATATGACATTCGGCCCTCCGGGCCTCGGACAATTTTTCCAAAGTTTGAGAGAATTCTATACCTATTTTTTATATTTATAAAAATAAGGTAAAAATACGATGAATAAAGTCTACTAAATTGCCAGTTTGATGACCCTACGAACCGACTTCGGATGTACCGGTCCCTGGAATCCGGTTCCATAAGTACCGGAAATTGTGGCCAAATACACCAAAACAGTACACATACTATTCTCCGCGACCGTGAATTGTGTTTAAAATTTTAAACTAAACTGAAGAAAAATCTTCTAGTTTTGACATAAAAATATTTCGATTTTTGGGCTATGCTAGCTTACACCTGAACAAACTCACATGAAAAAGACATCACGAATTAGCGTTTTTTTTAAATCATCATTCCTTAAATTCATACCGGAAGTCAGATTCATACCAAATTAAAGAAAAATTCTATGGACCAATAGTACCTTTTGTTTAAGTCCAAGCTTGTAAGAATCGGTTCAGCCATATCAAAGAAAAGTGAGTTAATTTTTCTCACACATAGACACTTTGCGTACTCGACGAACTGATTCGAATGGTATATGATACTAGACTTTCCGGGTCTTGGTACAATAACGGTTTCACAGTTATTATATATTATGACTAATCGTCGGTATTTCCTTAGATGGGAATCTACATAACTGTTACACATACGACACTGACTCAACATTCAACATTCTGAATATCATTTTCTACATTTGCCTATTTGACATTAGGAAAATGAGTCAAACTAATCGTGTTTCTTATTTCACATTTGACAAGCTAATAGTCAAACACATTCTTCCGCAAATGAACCAATTTTGGTAAGTTGCACATAGGAATTGGAACTAATTTTGAATCGCCAAAGAGAACCGAAACAAACAACGTAAATTCCGACTCTCGTTTGGCTAATGTTTCAGTGCAACTTAGAGCCACAGTCATTATTTGTTTTGACTCTGCACTGTTACATATCGAAGCATAGCGTTTCATCGGTTTCCTAACAACAACAAAAAAAAAAACAGTAATTCCCTAGGAGTAAACCATTGCGAGTTTAGTGAGTGGATGTGCTTTACGTTCTATCCGGTTATGTAAATGAAATTCTTCAATATAGCTAAACGAATTGTGTCAGGAGGAAAACTCCAAAAATCGTCTGCTATACAAAATGTTACAGTTCTGCTGCTTAAACGATTCTGGCACCACCACCCATTCTACAGTCAGGAACGGGACCTACTGGTTCGATAGGAGCTCTATTTTTTGATATTTACTATTTCGATTTACGGAGAGTAGAAGCATCCTGCTAAGTGATAAATCGGAGATGTGTTTTGTGGATAACTACAAACTACGCTACCGATGGCAGTACCAATCAAATAGCAGTGTACTTCGAATGGCCATTAAAAGGATTCACGTGTTCGTCGTTCCGGCAGTAAGACTCCTGACTGTGTTCGTGTGTAGCTCGTCCAACCGCAAAATCCTTCGAACAGAATATTCGACTGGGACGTATCGAACTGCAAGCTGAAAGAGCGAAAAAGTTTTCCCGTTCACCATATGCCAACCGTCATCGACATCCCGAGTGAGTTCCGACCAGAACGGTTGCCCGCAGCGGCTGGCGGAAAGCGTTATTGGCTAATGGCTACTGTTGCCGTTTCCTGGCGTAACTTTGAAATTAGCAAAAATTGAAACTTGTGCCGATGTACGATATCCATATAAATCCAGGAACAATAGCTGCCGGAAGGCGCGTGGAACGGGAACTGTCGTTTTGGGGACCGAGACCGGTCAGCAAGCATTAATATATCAGTCGGGTTTGCACTTTCCGGAATACGACGCTGGTTCTATTTCAGTGCAACGATGGCCTTTTTTATTCATTCGTCGAGATAGAACAAGTTTTCGCGCAGCTGATTATGAGCAATTTGCAGCTAGGCAAAATTTTGCTGATTTATTCGATGGCAGTGCATTTTCGGGTGTATGAAAGTTTCCTGTTTAACGAAAAGGTAATTATAACTTGGAATTGGTTTTGCTTTTAGGCCAAACCAGCTCTTTGTGCAATTACTTTTGGAGACTCCTGGTCTGACAGTAAACCGCATGAATGATAGATTTTTAGTTTCAAAGCTTAACAAACCATGGCTGTCTAGTATCTAACATAAAAGCAGAAATGTTGTGGATTTGAGTTTACTATGCAAATATAAGAACTAACATTTTGCTGATAAACGATTCAGTTTTGATCGTTGATAGTTGTGAATTTTTTTAAATATTTTTCGCGTATCACCATGGAAAGTTTAGACACATAAATTCTGAATCATTTATTGAAAATTGCAAAAAATTGTTGCGCTAAGTTTGGTAATAATTTACTGAGTATTTATGGAACTATGCCGATATATACAAACAATTTGACTTCCAGGCCTATGGATATCCTTACGACCATCTCTTACTTGTAACTTGTAATAAATATCTTTACTGTTGAAAAATGTCGATTTTAGCAAAATAAGAGATATTTTGCTTCAATTTCTCCCTGTACGCAACAAGTTTCTGCCAAGTTTAGTGGCAATCCGTTCAGTAGCTCCGGAGTTATGCCGTTACAAACATACAAACTCACATCCTTTCTTATATGCTTAGGAAAAATAGGTGCAAGTATTTCAAATACAGTTCGGACGTTTTCGGAAAAATTATATGAACAGTAGTTCTGCAGAAACAGTTATAAGGACTTGTGTCGGCTGTTATTACACATGGAAGTTCGTTGGTTTTTCAAAGAGTAATTGTTTGAATCATTTCATGTAAGTGTTTGACTATATGATGGAGTTACATGGAGTGTATTTGTAAACTTATTTAATAAAGTTAACTTACGATAGAGGAATTTCAGAATTTAACGATAATAGGATGGAAATTTCATAAATTAACAATACTAGAATTGCTCTGATTTTGATCAAACTCTGCACACATCTTAAGTATGACAAATCATTTGTTTTGCACGGATAGAGATACCATTTGGATTCGAGAGTGATTGTTTTCATGTACGAATGTGTTTTAGCATAAAAATAACTCCGAATCAATGGTCATAACAATTATCCCCCAAATTTGGCACAAGTTATTTCTGCAGTTCATAGATAAGGATATTTTAAAAGGGGAATTTGTTGCAAAATGTTTATTGCAACTAAAAGATAAGGATATATAAAAGCATAAAAAGGTAGTAAGTGTATCAATCAAAGAATCAAAGAATTAAGGAAATATTAATTTTCGTCCTCCTATGAACGCGAGTGTACAGTCTGTTACATAAGAGCGTGGTCACTGTTGTGAGATAATGAAAAGACTCAACACGGAAAACGTTCTCAATTGGATTGGCATCGGGCGATTGAGAGCGCCGCGGCAGCTTGGGTCATTTGGGGACCTTTCAGGGGCGAGCACAACAAAACTGTTTCGAAGCGCGAACCTTACGCGGTACTCATTTTGAAAAAATGCTGAGATCGAATTGTAAACGATAGTCAGCTAATTTATTCTCGCATTGCATGAAGGACACTGAAATTAAAAACTACAAGGATCAGCCCCATGGGGTTGTTCGAGTCATTGGTGTGGAAGAAGGCAACCAAAATTTCTAATGATCTACAATCTACAATCTACGATCAAACAGTTCAATCAATCGTCATACTTTTGAATCCGCAATTGTACGAGAGTCTGCTTAGATTGATCTTGATTAGGAACCAACACCGAACATTGTTTGTCTCGATTTGTATTTGTTTTATAGCCGACGCAATTACACCAATACCCCAAATGTATGCAATTATATCTTTGTACATGCTTCCAACAGCTTCGCTTTTGAATCGACTGACCAATCAGAGAGCTGCTTTACCTTTGATATATCGCTTACTCCTTCAAAACCGTCGTCTATGGCAGGGAAAACCGCTATGCCGGAGATTTTTAGCAGACAAAATAGGACACTACTCGCTACTAATCAAAATTTCAATCATATATAATTGAAACTACGTGGCTTGATACATTCAAATTGAAACTTAGAAATATTTCCAATCAAATGATGAAATAATATTAATGATTGATACAAAATAGACTGAGCTGAGTGTGTTTAAAACCTGACCACATTTCTACGTGTTTTCCTTGGGTTTCTGATTTGCACCTCTATATAGAAAATATAGATGTGTTCCACATCAGCCCGGAAAGCAGCCCGATTAAATAGTACACCTTGTTCATGTTCAGGTAGCTTAAATTTCAGTCTATTTCATGTCATCTACTTTCGCACAAAATCACTAATTAAGCCATACTCCAAAAAATAAAAGGCGGGTGGGTAATGTCAGAGACATAACTGGATGTCGTGAATACGAAAACAACTGACATGTTCCTTAACACTTCCGAATATCAATTAGTTGATCAATTGTGTGAATTATGCAAGCATTCCCCTTTTCCACATTTTTCGCAAAAACAAAGAAGGCTTCCCTTGATTTAGATTACTGTGAATTTCACACAGCGAAAAAAGCAAAAATCAAATCAAACAGTTCTAGATTTGCACTAAACTGAGGATATTTCCTTTCGATTTGCGAGCAAAAAATCCTAATAGTTCTTTAGAATACTTTTAAAGCCATTAGAACGGCTGATTTTGTGTAATGCTCTCCAGCGTTGCTTTTTCACCAATGCAAATGACTGGCTGCTCTGACGTAATCGCTCTTGTCGGAGGCGAAACTAGCTTTGCAAACGACACAAAATACATCTGCTCGCAGTGGCGATAGAATCCAAACTGATCCAATTTTTGTTGAGAGGCTTGTTTTTACCTGATTTTCTTTGTAGCTTTTTCACTAATGGGCGGTCCTAACGGCTATAAAAATAGCAGCACATAGAATTTTAATTTCGATATTTCATTTCGGATTTGCATTTCATTGAAAGAAACTGTCCGGATGCTGTACGGGATTCATTCCTGCCTTTCAGAAGGGCCAAATTGTGGAACTCAGTATGATATTAAACACTAATCGGAACATTTTTCTCGAACGATTTGTTGTACAGCAGCAGATATTTTGTTCTCTTCCTCAGAACGCGTTCTGATTGGCTGGTGTTGACATGGGTCAAATGAGACAGGTTTTTCAATAGTGTACTATTGAAATACTTCAATGCTTTTTCTTTACACGCTTAAGTTGAAAAATTTCGATTCTATTGGTAGTTAGATTATATAAATCCTTTCACAGATCACTGAGCTATGAGCTTTAAAAATACGAGAAAGCAAACGCGCCTTATGAATTATCCTCTTTGATACTCGTTTATACCAAACATTTTAGAAAAGTTTAATTTTGTATTATTTGAGATTATGTCACATAACTGAATATTTTATTATAAAATTGTGATCATATTTCCGATGGCATGTAGCAAAAATTATGTTGATTCGTTAGATACAACAAGAGATATTCACGATCAAAAACTTATCACTCTCTCAGAGGGTAAATTTTGAAAAGGCACCCCATAGTAAAGTAAGTCGTATTCACGACAAAATTTACTCTATTCTCCCACTGGATAATCTTCGCATAAAATCACGGCAAAGTGGCTAAATGACACGGAATTTTCGAGTTCTTCATTTGGTGGGACTAATCGACCAAAAAAATTTAGGAAACACTGGTCTAACCATACAACAAACATTATAGTAACCGGTATTGAATGAGAAAATTATATTAACAAAAAATATGACTGCTTCTCAAATTGAAATTTGCATTAAGTGCAAGAAACGATTCCGAAAACCAATCCAATTCTGGCCATGCTTTGAAAAAACACTGTAGAAACACCAATGCTCATAATTGGTGCGGCTTTAGTTTACGCTACTGCCATCTGGACGATTGACGAAATTCAATAATGTTCGTCTGGTCGGGTATTAGGAGAAAACGAAATCAAAAGTTTCCTTTCAGTGTCCATGAATTAGATCCGATAATTATATCCTCCCGATTGCCAACGTCAATTTTCATTCGACATAATAGCTTTTTCTTTTTACCAACTAAAAGTAAGACATAAGTTGTCATAATGCCAAGCTGGACTGAATGGAGAGGGGATAGCAAATAATCATTTTGACTAATCAAAACTTTTCACCTCGTCGTCCTGTTTGCTGGCTTCTATGTTCATTGCAAACGTTTCGCACGTCTCATCGACAGCCGCGTGACCCTCTGCACCGATGAGGGCGAACTCCGTGGAGATTTCTACACAGAGGAAGTTGGGAATTTCTCCAATAAACCGGTAAAAGCTGCCAATGTGTTCATCGATACAGCTGGCTCCATTTACACCTTCGATGCCGAGCTTCACCAGGATAATTTATTTTATCGCACCAACACCTCGATGGACTAGAGCAATTGGTTCGATCTTCCATTTCCCCGGACGAACCCGATCAGAAGAGAATAGCAAACGAAGACCATGTTATGTCATTCTTTTCAGAATAGCAAAATAGTTCTGTTTGGTATTGGTTAGGTTGAATTAAGAGCTAAAATATCAAAACTGAATACCAAAAATTTACACCATGCATACCAGATTCATAACAAGTTGACCTATTTAAGATACCAAAACTATACCACAAGAATATTAGTTTATACCCATTTTCTTTCTTGATGTGTATATGAACCCAATTTTGATTACTACGATTTAATCGTGCTGATCTAAAAATAGAATCACAAGCTTAATGTATTTATAGCCAACATTTAGGCGTATGAAATTTGCCATAAAAATTATTGAGAGGGTGAGCTTAATTGCATACTTGAAGGCTAAATTAGTTGTGAATTATATTGAACATGTTTTGTTAAAGATGAAATAGTTTCGAACCTACGCTTATGAAGTGGAAGTCGGTAGCTTCAACTCAAGGCCATGGCATCCGATTGATAGTGAGTGGAAATACAGCCATTATATTATAAGCCCTTCGACTTCGTCATACAGATATGAGAACGCTTTCATCGCTGCATCGAACTGTTTAATTTTTTGTCTCTTTCCTTCCGTGGTAATGAATAATCGAATTGCAAAATCAGGTCTGCGTTTACTATTATCAATCTAAAAACAAAATCAATAATTTCTGGAGCATAAAAAAATACTTTGCCAATTTTAAATGTGAATGAGGTGATACAGATATTGAATTTACTTCAACAAGCAACCTTCTAATCCTTCTTGGAATATGAACGGGATGGTTTTGCTTACTATCACTTATTATTTGTTTGAGTTGCCCTTGGGTATTAAGAAACGTTTATCGCCGTCAAAGGTTCTCATTTTCTCATACACTGCTGTAGTTTCTAATTTTTTAACAGAGTTCTGGATACACATATAATTTTATGACAAGTGGGTATTGCAGACCGTAATTCGACAATACAAAGAAAGAAAATATCTTAAATGTCCATAGAACTAGTATGGAGTAAGACCTATCCCCCAAAAAACACATTTTGTAAAGAATAAAAATAATATATGTTAACCGGAATCCATTTCGTCTATTCCCTTTTTGTAAACGTTTGTAAGGGACACACTAAGAGAAAATCATGTAAGTTTACGTTTCAATTCACTTAAATTTACAACCAAAAGCATGTACAAATTTATCATGTTTCTAAATTAACTTACAACTTTTAATATGTCAATATCGGATGAATACAATTAAATTTAGAAAAGCAGTTTAAGTATGTATATTTGAATGCAGAAACCGAACACGGACTTAAGATTACTAAATTTTTTAGAAAACATGTATTTTGAGAGAACCGAACAAACATTTCTATCGAAAGAACAAGTTTAGTTTTGACCGAATTTTACTGCGAATGAAGAACAATTTGTTTATTTGTTACGTGATCTGATCCACGCTACGTTCCTAAACGACAGTCGGCCCAAAAGTAATCGGATATAGGCATTTGTTTCGGAAGAACCAGCTAACCAGAAGCTATACCCCTGTTCTTGTGTACAATTTTTTTGCACGGTTCTAGAAATGAAGATGTTTTAGAACAATTTTTGTCTGTTTTTTTTTTACACCCAATGTTCAAAAGTACTTCTCCGATTTTTGCATTGATTTACAAATTTACATTCGCTGATTATTGTGTTTTGCCTTTCCCATATAGAAAAGTTGTGCAATCACTGTGAAAATCGACTATTAAACCAAGACTCAGAGGGTCGAGTGTCAAATCCGAATCCGTGTCAAATCTCGAATCCGTTCGTCGAGATCGGCAAAATCTGTATGTGTGTGCACTTTCTCTCAGAGTTGGCTGAACTGATTTTCATAAACTTAGATTCATATGAAAGATCTTGTGATCCTATACAATGCTCAAGAATTTTATATGAATCCGAATTCTGGTTACGGAGTTACAGGGAGATAAGTGCAAAAAATTTGATTACCCTCATAATTGACTTTTTTAGCTTTTCATAAGTGACCATGTAGAGAGCTGCGATTTGCTTGAAAATTGATCATATTTTTTTCTAGTAACTAGATCTTGCTGACAGATCACCAAATAATCTCACTACAGTTATACCGGTCCCCAGTTTCCGGTTCCCTAAGTACCGGAAAATAGTGAATTTTCTCCGTGAAGATTTTTCAGAGATTAACTGGTGGATTTTCATAAACTTAGGTGTAAATGAAACGTAAACGTTGTGCAGATGCGACTTTCGGTTTCGGAATTACAAGGTGATGTAGGCTTAAACTTTAAAACAGTCGTCAAAGAGCGACGATGTGGGAAATGGACAAAACCGGATCCCTCGAAAAAAAATTCTCGAATTCATAACTTAGACGGCAACCCGATTAAACGATTAAACAATACGTACATGTTCAGATTGTTCACGGTCAGTGTCCCATCTCAGATCTCACAATAATGTTAATTTTCATGGTATCCTCGTCAAATTTGGTCAGTTTTATGTTGTTATGTTTTCTGTAAAATTCAATCAATTTCACCTTACACTTCTCATGTTTGGGGCACTTGCTACAAAAATAACCTTATAATCTCCATTGAAATAAAAGTAGTATCTGTATTTGTCAAGAAACATCGTTTCTCGTTGAATAAATTTTATATTGAACTTCCTATTTTTAGTGAACTTGCTACAGCTCTTCTCCACGATAATCCTTAACTCCACCTCTGAATAGTGTACAAAGTATCCGTGCTCTTCAAAAAGTATCGATTTCCACCTTTGGTACATGCGCCAAGCTTGGCGACGACTTGTTTGGTTGTTTCGTAGTTATGCTGAAACTTGCATACACTCGCTTTTATAGGCAGATTAAGATTATTGTCTCTTAGTTTTTTAATTTTCTCTTCGAAATAGAACCAAATCTTTTATTTTTTTTTAAACCTGCGTTCCATTCAAATTAACAATATTAATACTATCTAGCAAGACCTAGAAATTCTTGCCTCTCTCTTATTTTACAAAAAATGAGAGATAGAAATTGATTTTCAAGACCCCTTCCTCATAGTCTGAATCCTTCCCCCTCTCTTGTTTGTCGACAAATAAGAAAAGAGAGAGGCAATTGCTACGAATTACACCCCCTTTGCAATGAATATTAAAGCTCGTCGAGAAAAATCAAAATATACTCTAATGACACCCTCTGAATTGTAAGAAATACCTGTGCCAAGGTTGGTGATAATTTACTGAGTTGTTATGGAGCTTTGCTGAAATATATCGGTTCTTTTTAAATTAGATAAATTTCGTCGTTGCTCCATTTTAAGGACACCATATTAAGTACAGTTGCTATACACTCTCTCCTATGAAAATGTCCTAACGATCATATCTGAAGAAAGAAGTATCTGTGCCAATTTTTATAGTAATCCGTTGAGTAGTTCCGGAATTATTCCGTTACAATAATTACACCTCTTTTTAGAGACCCTTACTACATCAACCCCCCTTATAATCATATCTAATTCGTACAAAAAAGTATCCATGATCTTTGAAAAGTATAGATTCTCGTCAAATTAGATAAATGTTGTCATGACTCCCCATGTTAAAGACACACTCTCCCCCCTAGGAATATCTTTATGACCATCTCTGAAGAGCAAGAAGTATCTGTGCCAAGTTTGGTGGCAATCCGTAAAGTCGTCGGAGTTATGGCGTTACAAACATACAAACATACAAACTTACATCCTTTTTTTATATAAAGATTATACTTCGAATAAATTGTTCAGCCCTCAAAATCATTTAAACAGGGTTTACTATCTTCAATCCATTATTCTGCCAAAATTCGAGTTTTTCGTGTATATTATGAACTTCTTACTAAAATATACTAAAAATGACAGAAAATGCTGACAGCGGCACTTTAATACTTTCATACATTTCTCACTGTCTGAATAAGAAAATAATAACAAAACGAGCTATCATTGTAAATTTATTCATTACTTTACTATTTCCAGCAATTTTTGCAACATTTCACAATCCATTATGATAGCTAAATAAGCAATGATAACTAAATGAACTATAGTTATGATATTCGTTTGCTCTTCTCTTATGATCGGGAACAGAGCGATAATTGAAGCAGAAGTAGCACCAGTGGTAGTATTAACGATGACCATTAGGAAAGTTGATTGCGATCCAGGTGAGCTGAAGTGTTTTCCGCTTCTCGAGATATTCTTCCAATAACGATGATGAACAAGCAGCGCAAGGGGAAATATCAAGCGATCGATGAGGAGTTATTGAATTTCGAGCAAAACAGACGACCATCGTCTGAGCTGAAAACTTTTCCGTACGTAATCCGCAATGGGGACGCCAGTGGTTAGATGTCAGAAAGTTTTAATGATAACGTACCGATAGGTCATTTTAATCAGGAGAGTCTTACTAAATATTGCTTTCCTCGGTTGTCGTTTTCTGTCTCCAGTTTTAATATGGCAAACCTGATAGGTGTTGAAAGCGCAATATATGAGAAACTAGCACTTGTGATCAAACCTGCGTACCAAAGTGCTAATATTTTTTTTTAGCAAAAACCACTTTAAATATTTTTCTGGTTTCAACACGATTCAATTTTCTGCTTCAATATGTTCGAAGTGATGCAGTAAACTTTTTTCTCTTTCACTTTGTGGCTTACAAAAAAGTTCAGACACAGCCATGAAATTTGTCGTTGCGACATCTGCCTCCAACGTCTTAGGCAGAGCGGACCTTCTCACATTTACGCATAAAGATGTTGACAAAAAATCTAAGACATTTAATTCCATCCCTATCGCCTGCTGGAGGAAAAGACGTGCTCACGAAAAGAGATATAGTCTATGGGAGCGATAGCAAGATGATGGATGGCAACGATTGAATGTAATAAAATGTACATTTTTCGTGAGTTATTTGTTTACTTGATTAATCGAATTATAATGGCAATAAAATCCAGCACATAGGCAAAATATGAGATAGGACGCTTGAAACATAGTGTTGTTAAATGACAACCGACTGTTCAACTCCCCATAAAAGAATCTAATAAAATGATATTTCGTTGAGATAGTAATCAATTCTGTTGGGTATCATAGGAAATAGTTTTAGGGATGTTATGAATCAATCGGAAATCCAACAAGAGATTATTTCAAATTGACGAAAATAAAGAAAACAATTCGTTTGTTTTTACGCACACATTGTTGGCATTACTCATACGCTTGCAATAGAGTCTTGCTCCTTCAGTTACTCTGCCATAATTGCCTCGTCACACATTGATTTTGTTTTCGACTGAACTGCATTGCACTTACTTTAGCATGTTTGCTTAGAATAAATGTAACAACCTCGCAAGTACTCGATCTCACTTCGTAAACTGCTCTCACTCTCGCTGCACTGGCCAGGCGAAGTGTCACGATACGCATGCGAGCCGGTTACATTTGATCAAAGCAACCTTGTCAGAGTGAATGTTTCACCCTGCGTTTCGCGCTAATTCTGGTTTCGTCCCAAAAATGAAGAAATAAACGAACGAGAGATTACCCTGACGAAGGTAGTACTGCATTATGGAGCTTGACTTTTATTACTATTTGAATCTCCATAATTTTCGTACTCATTTATCTTGATAAGCATTAATTAGTTAATGGTGACATTTTTCTGTGATGCTGAATTCCTTTTCAAGCACTGATATTATTTTGCATCGTTTTTAAAGTACCATAATCAGAAGTAAAGTTTTTTTCTACTCTCCCAATGTGAACTTCATGTGACATCATAAAACTGCTATTCTGATTCCCTGCTAATGTGCAATGTTACGTATTTCGTGGAAAAAGTAGATTCGTTCACTAGCCTCAGGGACCGGTGGTGTGGAAAATCTTAATTCGCTCGAAACTACGGCGGAAGATGATATTTCTTCCCGTGTTGCATTTTCTCTGCACACGGTAATGAATACTCAAGCTTGTGTGGGTTGCAAAGATATGAGAATTGGATGCATACATTGTGTAACTTTATAAGCATATCGCATGCTTGAATAAACCAAGCTGGCACTTTGCCACACATATTTCCAGGACAAACGTGGCAAACGAGGGAAGAACGGTGTGAATTCGCAAGAGACGCCGGTGCCATGAGAAAATGGGAATTTCTCCACGCAGAAAACGACACGAAAGTTGCTAACTTTGCATGCTTCAATATACCGGTTGTCGAAATAGTTACCGAAACATTTACCTGATGAATAATGTATTAAAAAGCTATGTAAATAAGTTCTGAATACAGAAATGCGCATGTGATAGTCACAGTTGTATGGTTATGCATTAACCGTGCATTTATTCTGTACTTTTATGAAGCGCTTTTTGCTGATTAGCAAGTATGCGTTAGCTGGCGGTTCAATGGCGGTTCATCTAACAATCCAATTATTGAATGTTCGAGTCTGGATGGATTCTTGCTGACAAAATAACAGTCCAATCAAGCTCTGAAGCTTCCAATGATGTAGTGCCAATATTATGCTTCATTAAAGCATAGAGAACAGACAGGTCCGTACTTAGGATTTCATTTCGGGAGGGGCCCTTAGATTAAAATTGCTTATCATGGTAATGATGCTCAGGCCTTTTCACAGCGATTTCTATTATAAATCGCTTCATTAATGCACGCTAATACTAGCATTGAGGTTGTTGTCCTCCAAAAGTATACAATGACAATCCCAGCAAACCGTGATCTTTTCGACCCAATGAGTCTTTCTTCCAGGCACTCGCGCCGCTTCGAAGCACGACTTCAGTCCAAGTTTATTTTGCTCCGGATTTAACCCGGAGTTTTAACACTGTTCGTTTTGTGTCAAACATATTTTTTGTTTCTATTTCTGATTTCCCCTTCCTGACGTGCCTGAGAACAGACATCAACGAAAGGTTTTCAATGTGTTTACGTAATTTGTCATTTCCAAAAGTGATCGCCGTGTAGCAACTTGTCTACAGCGACATTGCCAACGGCCCGCAATTGTTTATGAATATTTTAGTTTTATTTTTTTATGAATATCCATGTGCTTTTTGCGTCGTTAACATGTATGTTATAACTGTTGAGTATAAAATAGTTGAGTGCCCATATAAACTACTGATGATCCTTACCGGGCACTACAAATTCATTCATATTACTGCTTGTGAAACCAACTCAAAAACCTGTTTTAATCCACCTAGTGGTGTAATGATGCCTTTCTCATGTACATATAATATTGTGGTATTCTATTCAAAAATTTTCTCTTCGATTTTTGAAAGAAACCAAGTGATTGTTTATGCATAACATACAGAATAAAACAGTGCTTTGATTGCGTAAGCCATCCTTAAGAGAACGACACTTCCGGCACCGGAACCCGAGAACCGGTATTATCGAAGTCGGTTCGTACGGCCACCAACTAACATGACACACAAACTCTTCTAGTACGCACCCTATAACTCAGGATTCGGAAGTCGGATCCGGACGAAATTCAGGAATTTCGTATAGGATCGGATTTCATTTGAATCTAAGTTTGTGGAAATCGGTCAAACCATCGCTGAGAAAAGTGAGTGAGATCCATTTTGATATATATGACCACTATTTCCGGTACTTCCGGAACCGGATACCGGGAACCAGAATAGCCGAAATCGGTTTGTTTAGTTGCCTACTGATAATGACTATCGATTTGTGTAGTTTTGAGACCAGTTTAGAAATTTTTTACGTATTTTGTTTCGCCGGTTTAAGTGACGGTGTACAATACTGAACACACTTTACCCTATAATTCCGGAACCAGAAGTCGGATCCGGATGAAATTCAGGAATTCCGTATGGGACCACGAGACCTTTCATTTGAATCCTAGTTTGTCAAAATCGGTTCAGCCATCTTCGAGAAAACCTAGTGAGATTATTTGACACATACACACACACATACATACACACACACATACATACATACATACAATTTTCACTGGTCGGTTTTTCAAGTGATTGCAATTTTCACTGGTCGGTTTTTCAAGTGATTGCATAACCTTTCTATATGAGAAAAGCAAAACCTGAATGGATTAAGTTCCACATCCGGTTTTTCAACTGACTGTACGACAAGATCATTTGAGCAGTTTAAATTCCGGTTTCCTCTTCGCAAATATTACTGTTGTGAAACATATGGAACAAGAAGCTTGTTGCACATCATACATGAAAAGTGCGCTTTTTCAATCGCATAATCGTTGCGAGAAGAGTTAATAAATTCAGTACTAGAACAATGTTTGCTACTTGGGTATTCTGATCAGACTTTTTGATAAACGGCTTGCACTGTCATGGAACTTTTGATCACTTGAGTGTTTTTTTTTCATTTCTAAAGAAAATCAGGGAAAAAGTTATTAACAATCAAATGTCAACCAACACCAGGGCTGGAGTAGATTGGCCGAGTTTGACAGAATATGGGAAACACATTAAATGCACCAATGGAAAACGTTTATTAGTGAAACAAAACTTAGCGTTCTCCATTTTGTATTATGTAGGTACGTAAAAAATGTTGCTATTATTGGAAAATCGATCGAAATTTGGATCAATCGACGTTTATGACCTTGAAGCTCTTTCGAACCAGCCGCACAAAAGTCAGTTAACCTGTCCCAATGGATATTCTGCCGAACAATCACGATGTACATGAACAAGAGTAAGGTTACGTTTGAAATCGTTACACAATTTTGTAGGGTTTTGAAAACCGTTTCCAGTGGTACTATATTTTCGGAAACAGGATGTGATTCGCATTACACATATTACTTTACAAAAAATTACTCCTCGACGCCGAGAAAAGAACATACAAGCTTCTGTACAAAAGATAACACATAAACATTTAAAATAATGTCGGTACACGGGCGACTTGATATTCATCTCGTCGCTGCGTATAATTGCCTGCTCATAAACTCTGCCAACCTGCCCCGTTGATGAACCAGTCCCAGGCTCTCCTATTGCACTAAAAAAGGTTTGCGGTTTGAATTGTTTTTTTTTTGGAAAAAAAACCTACACCAAGGAAGACTCTCAAGCGCTGCCCGGACCGCAATATTATACGAAATCGGTGTACCAGGACCTGGACGACGCTGATACCACGGTGGCGATGGAAAAGTTTGGGCAGAAGGTGTTGGTCTGGCAAGCAATTTGTACCTGTGGTTTGCGGTCGTCGATTTTCTTCACGAAGGGCACAATTAACGCCAAGGTGTACGAGGAAGAATGTTTGAAGAAGAGAATGCTGCCACTGTACAGAAAGCATAAGGCTCCTCCTTTTCCCTCATGCCCGAATTTTTCTTCAGCCCACTACGCCAACTCCGTTCTACAGTGGTTGTCAAAAAATAATGTACAATTCGTGGAAAAGGACATCAACCCACCGAACTGCCCGGATCTTCGGCCAATTGAAAGGTATTGGGCAATTGTCAAGCGGCACTTTCGGAAGGAAGGTACAGTGTCCCAAAACATGGAGGAGTTAAAAAAAAAACTGGACAGCTGCCAACAGGAAAGTCACAAAAGTAACTGTGCAGAATTTAATAAAGAATGTCAAGTCCAAAGTGCGAGCGTTTCACAGAAACTAGGATTTTCTTCAATATAATCAGTGAAATGCATAAAAATATAATTTTTCTACAATATATCGAAAACTGATGTCAAAATATGTTTTTTGTTCGCTTTTTTATTCAATAATTAATGTTGCTAACTACTTTTCGATACATTCCTTACAATTTTTCACATACAGTGATAACATTTTTCGTAGAAATTGTACAAAGTATGTACTAATGAATTGAAAACTCGTGTAAACAACACACAGACACACACACATACATACACACACGGACATTTGCTCAGTTCGTCGAGCTGAATCAATTGGTATAATACACTCGGCCCTCCGGTTTTCGTATTTTTTTTTGAAAATTTGAGCAAATTCTATATCTATTTTTTATATTAATAAAAAAAGGTAAAATCATGAAATTATACAACAGGTCTGTTTATGAGATCATGTTTATTATTCATGGTTTCATGAGCAACATGATTCATATTATGAAAATAACTTAAGCCATACAATGTAGCTTAAGAAAACTGATTATTATTTGTTTTGTTAGTATTTATTGAATATTTATTTATGTTGCTCAACAATTATACTTCAATAAAACTATCTATCTATCATATTGAAGAACTTGTTTGATCAATCGAAGCAAAAGTAATTGATTCATAGATGAATGAGTTACCTAGTGCCATCTTCTGCATATTTTATCTATCAGCCTAGCCCTAGTTTTAAAGACCCAATTTCGCTGAAATGCCTTTTGCACTAAGTAAGTTTTACACATAGCTCTCGCGTATATCATTACTAATGCAGTGCAGTCAATAGATTTCACTAATCCGAGTCAACCTATTGCAACAATGTAAGCAAAGCAAACTAATAAGAATATATTGGAGCATTTTCTGTACATTACTTCTCCATAAGCAATGGAATATAATAAATGTCAAAATGATGAAAAAAGATGTGAGAATAATTAGTACAACATCTGGACGCAGGGAACAATATAGACTGCCTTTTTAAAACCTCATATCAAACCAGTGCCATGCTCAAAATACCGTGAACCATGAAGGAAAGAAAAAACAGTACTTTGTTCTCTGCATTTGTAGCTGTATTTGAACAACAGTGTTTGTTCGTACCCTGCGATATGGCGATATGCAATTTATTCGGAAATAATCCAAACTGAGTAACGTTTTTAGAATTATGTGCAGAACAAAGCATCCACAATGCAATCCCTGAATCCGATAATCTTGTTGCCAGCTATAGATCTGAGAGATTCAAATGCTGATCCAATATAAAATATTGGTCCGGTTAGCAGACCACGAATAACTACCGGCAATGTGTGAACTAGTAATCCCATGCGGAAAAAATGGGTTTTAAATCCAATTCCATCTGGCAGTAGTGGTAGCAGCGAAACGTGGAAACTGTTACCGAATGGTTACCATGTTTTCGTTACCGCCACAGTTTCCCTAGTTTGTGGGTGGTGTTGGGATTCGCTCTGTATTCTATTTATGCAGCAGCATGCACTTCCGTTTATTGTGATTATGACCTAGAGCTTTTTCCGGGCATTAACGTAGGTCTCTAACGAACGAGCTAACGACACACACGGTAGCTCTCAGCGTCATAAAAAGAAGGAGCAACGTCGTTTCAAAGCATACAACCCACTGAGTGAGCCTGAGTCTAGAGCGTCATAGATATATAAATAGGAAAACAATAACTGCGCTAGGGGAGAGTGGAAACTGTTTTATTTTATATTGTAATGTATACACAGCGATCACACAGTGTATATATATTGATATCATTATTACAATGTAGTATACATGATGTTAAAAACACATCGAACATTATGTACTGAAATTTGAAACGTCACATGTTTGATTGATAAGAGGTGTTTAGTTTTGACATGTTCCCACATGTACCCGAATAGCTGGTAGAGCATCTCCACGGTAAGGAGGTTACTGGTTCGAATCCTACCCCTATCTATTCTTTTACGAAACTTTTCATATTTTCGTAACTTGATCTTCCCTCTCGATTTGCGTCTAGTGTCTTAAGATGAAAAACCAAAATAAAACATATTTTGAATAAGGACTTGCACTGAGTAATTTGAACCAATAATAAAAACAATTTTCATTTTAAATAAAATCGGATGCTTTCAATCGAAAAAAGGGGAAGAGAAATCATAATCATTTATCAAAGAAGAAAAAATTGGCTTTGAAAAGAGCGCCGGTTTTATAATCTCTTCATTACCACTAGTTTGACGTTATCATTGATTACGATTGGAAGGAACCGAATTTGAAAACATGACATTCCTCCACCGCTGGACCAGCGAATATCACTTCGCGCAAGTCATGCGTTTATTGATGAGCCATCTTTTGATGTTTGGGAACGGGTTATAGTCACAGCGATCCGAATTAAGCAAATATGGTGGATGGGGAAGAATTTGTTTCTTTTTTGTATTCCGTCACCTTGTTTTGTAAAACAAAAGAAAAACTCTTCATGTGAGTTCGCTTAGCAGCAATTTTTGCTTTCGTTTGGGCTTTTCTCCAAGTAGTCAACGAAGTGCATGCCATTAACTATTTATTTATACCGAACTCAGTCTATTGCCGGGTACTCATTATTGCACCAGAGTGTAGTAGTGGATCTATTGAGAGTGCAAATTAATTCGATCCGTTTATCGGGGTCAAAAATCATCGTCCATCACTAGTTACTACACACGTAGAAAAAATGTGTAAATTTACGTCTTCTGATTTTTACAGCAGTTTGTAAGTGCTGAAGCACGTCTGCTTCAAAAATAGTGGATGTTCGAAATATATGTAAATAATTTTTTTAAATTCTGTCGTTTTACGAATTACATTCTTATAGTTTGAGTCATAAGAGGATTTACGTCACCGGTTAATGAAATTTTGTTGCGTACTCTTCTCCACCTTTCACGCAATTTTCGAATTCCCTTTCGAAAAAACGACTCGTCTTTTGAGGTGATCCAAGTTTCAAGCCAATTTTAGATTTCCGCGAAAGAAGTAAACCGATGACCTGCCAGATCATGTTGCATCCATCAGAACAACCAGTAATTAGAAGGGTCAATGTCAGGAAATTACGGCGGGTGTGGCAAAATATTCTACTTGAGCGTTTTCAAATATTTTTCCACGGCTTTTGCGACATTAGGCCGAATGTTGTCATGCAGGAAAATAGCTTTAACATGTTTTAGCTTGTATTTCGGCCGTTCTTCTCGTAATGCACGGCTCAAACGTATCAATTGCAGCCTATACCGATCGCCCGTTATAGTATCGCCTGGTTGTAGCAGCTCATAATACACAACACCCTTTTGGTCCCACCAGATGCACAACATGACCTTCGAACTATGAATATTCGGTTTTGGAGTAGTATTTTTTCTTCTTAAGGCTATCATAGAAAATCGATGGGACCCGAGGATCAAAAAGTGGTCATGCGTTCCAGGAAAGTGTATACAAGACGTTTGGGCTTAAAACCTACGATCCTCCAGAATATGTTAGCATCATTCTCGGAGGCTAAGATCCTTCGCATCCCAAGACGGTTATACTATAGAGTACCGGTACCGGTATAGATTCTCGCGAATCCAACGTTCAACAAAAGTCAACTATTCGGTGTAGTGCTGAGCCTAATTGTCCATTTTCTTCCAAATTGCATATACAACTATACAGTGAAGTTCCACTACCGTTTGATACCACATTCGAATGGATCGTAGCAGGTCTTGTGAGTTCAGTAAACTCTACGCAAAAAGCCTTTGTGTATACCTTCCTAGCTCTTAAGTCGAGTATTATTTTTGTATTGAATTTTTTTAATGATATTTTAAGGGGGTGCCATTCGAATTTTCTTGGTTGTGCATCGTTGATGTTTACTCTCACACGTTCGTAGCCTACTACTACTATCGTGATTTTTGGAACTGAATTTAATTCCTCAATACATGTTCAGGACTCAAATCCAGAACTCTGTTTCAGGATTTCAACATCAGAGTTCATTAACAAAATTTAGGATATGAATTTTAGATCTGGATTCTGAAAGTAAATGTTACATCGGAAATAGAATTCAATTCATGAATTCAGTCCTATTTTTCTGAATTCAGAACCTGCATGCAGGAACTAAATTCGGAACTTGGATTCCTTTATTGAGGTTTGGAATTTAAGTTCAAAATACAGTACTTTAACTTGTGGATTTTGCAAATGAGTTCAGTTTCACAATTCTAGAACTGAACTCATGAACTGAAAACTAGATCTGGAATCCAAACCAGAATTTTGCAACAGAATTCTGAGCCTGTTTCGTATTTCGTATGTAGTTCTTGAATTTAGTAACAGTTCCTAAATTCTGGTCCAGAATTTTTAGTTGTTCGTGGATTTCATTTGAATCCATCTTCTGGTTTTGAAAGTAGAGGATAATGTATGTAAAAACATTAAAATAAGATCACTTACTTATTTTTTGTATATGGCTGGCTGAACCAACCACCTCCGTCTAAGATTCAAATGAAAGGCTTTAAAATCCAATAAAAACTTTCGGTTATTAAATCAGATCCGGCTTCCGGTTCAGAAGACACAGAGTGATTAATGTAAATATGTCAATTTTACATGAATTATTCGGGTTTGCAGATTTTGGAAGTCGATAAAATAAATAGGTCTGATGAATTAAATAAGTCTAAATGAAACCCCATCTGTTAGATTGAGGGTATATGTGAAATTCATTCAAAAATATGTCCTATACAGTTTATTTTTAATTTTTTTTGCCTATACAGTTCTTGCTAGTCGCAATTTTCAAGTAATAATATTTAGAGATGCTGAAAATTTTCTAAAAATGTGAAAAAATACGGAATTTTTATTATTAATAAAAACAGAATTCTTAAATCATGAATTATTGAAATTAGTTTGAAAACTAACAACACCGAGGAATATGTGTGTCGTCAATCAATCAACTAAAATGCACGATTATCTGAAGCGTGAAAGAAGCATATTAGTTTTATTCGTATTCACGTCTTTTAGTTATGTCTGTGATCTTCACGCTCGCTTTTTTTAATTTAACTAATGTTTCGAATGCTTTTAAATAACAAAATATCTGAAACATTTTAATTTATAATCAAAATAGTTCATGTCGAAATCTTGTGAATATTTAATGTTTTTTTAATTCTTCCCAAAGAATCGTTATACGTTATAAATACCTTTAACATAAACCGAATAATCTAGATGTTTATGATGTTTGGGTGAATCAATACATCCTTTGTCGTTTTCAAATTAAACAAAGTTGATGAACAAGGTCATTTTTATCATTTCCACTAGATGATGCTCCAAATTTGTGACCGAGTTTATACTTCGGTTTACGCCAGTTCTTGGAATATTATTCTAACAACAATAAAATCAGACATTCAAAAATCCATTGAGACGTGTTCGTAGACCAAAAAGCATTATTTTTATATTTGCAAAATTAAAAGCGTTTCCTCAGTTCATTCACGATCTTTTATGATATCGATTTCCTGTGAATGGTGAATGAAGGAAAACACAATTATTATAAAATAAATATTTCTCAGAATCCATTCAACAATTTGAGTTGTGCTTGCATATTGACATTCCGTTTTTTGAAATTTTACCCCTACATAAAAAACAAAGACATAGTCCTACACCAAAACAGTTTCTGGTGTTACTTCACTCACAAAGTTCAAATTTCCACATGTACCATAGCTTCTAGGTATGAGTAACATAGAGAATGCTGGACTTGATCATATCTTTCGCATTTGGTAGTTGAATGCATTGCTACAAATAGAAAACGTTATAGCGTTTTTGCATTTGGAAAGAGTGGAATCGGAGTGCTGTATTTGAAATTAGGTTCACTCAAATGCGATTATTTTGCGTTTTTCATTCCGCGTTCGTTATTGTGTTTGAACTAAATCTGGTGATTGGATTTAAAATTTATAATATACACACAAAGAGCACCCAATCTCCCTTACATATACAAAAACTGGGATCCTGATCCTGATGATGGCTGCATATATGGTACACATGGACTGTAAGCTTAGATTTATGAATTGAAACCTGTATGCGGTTTGGCACGTTACCATTACGATGTGTTGTCGTAACTCACTGTTTTAATCGTTTCTAGTCGTGAGTTTTTACTCGACTGCATCCGTTAGTCATAGGTAAAAGAACCGACCATGCGAGCGCTCAGGATTCCGGTGAGACTGCAGACAAACCGACAAGTGCATTTGTAAAGTGTAAAATTCTATAGAAGAAAATTTTATTCCACCAGCTCAGTTTGCATTCTTTCTATGACAAGCCTATGCTTTTTGTTATGCGTAAACCGCTTAATATCGCATATCTGCATAAAAAAAGCATTTTTAGTAGAAAATACTCATAAATTAAAATATAGACCCAGCGAAACCAAACTGTTTCAGTTGCTTTGTTAGCTCGTTTGGCTGTCAAGCTTTGTTTCTTTATCTACATAGGGTAACCGTTTTTAACATTTCTTATATAGGAAGGCTAGGCAACCTGTGTGAATACCGGAAGGCTTAGTGACATGTACAAAATCTCATATTGTTTGTATGTAAATAACAAAAATATGCTCTCAATTTTCATGGAGATTCCTGATCCGATTCTCACAAACTTAGATACAGTCAGTTAGTTTTCTACTTATTCCGATACCCGATTTCAGGTTGCTTTTTAGATACGACTTATAAATACCAAGGAAAAAAAATTACATACTATCCAAAACAAGTCTAGAAAATTTTCAAATTTGTTAATCTGGCCAAAACAAATTACTTTGTTTATATCGGTCCTCGGTCTCCGGTTTTTGTTATTTCTTATATCTAGAACCTAGAATCGTGACTTCTACCATTAATATAACTTTGGTAATGCATTTTTTATGTGTTAGGTTTCATCAGTACTTAATTAATTCAAATCTGAAAACGCGGGGTAGTTTCGTCTGATACGCCAATGAATATATTGCGCCAGGGTGCAGTTATGGTGTTATTTAAGTGCAACTAACTTTCACTTCTGTATAGAGTTTAGGTTTAGTCAGTCTTAATTTTTGAAATAATCAGATTTTAATTTTTGATACTTTTCATCCCTGTTCCGGCTTCATATAAAGATATTTTCAAAGATATTACCGTTAATTGATTACGAAATTTTCAAAACTCTCGGTTGCTTACAAATTAATTGAACAATGCAATATAAATTACCATACACGAGGATATTCATTAGGAAATTGTTTTCTTTTCACGCGGAATATTTTTAATCGATGGTCGTACTAATATTAAGATGTGTTCCACTACAATACTGCTCGCTTCAATCCAAAAGTGTGAGGTGTCGGGTCCTTTTCTGAATGTCTTGCTTCGACAACCGTTTCATAAGAAAAATATTGGGAAGTTTCAAATGTGCATCTTTTATACCCATACTTTTTTCTACTCTCCGCCTTATATATGGGGCATTCCACACAAAATCAGCCACCCAATTTATTTTTCATCTAACTATTTTTTTTCGGTAAAGAACTCGAAAATATTGGACACGTATTTTTTTATTTCAATATGGTACGAGGAATTTTAGAGATTTTGATGATTTGAAGGTTCGCTTCTACAAAAAAACAGCCTTTTTCAACAGCCTATACTACAAAATATAATAGAGATACAAAAATTCGTCCAAGATATGAAATGTGCGTCTTTTCCTTAGCTTTCAAATAAGCGATTCCATAAAACAACCTTTAGAGTTAGTTTCATGAAAAAAGTTAAAAATTATTAAAAAAATTAAAAAAAATCAAACTTGGGCTTAATTTTTTCCCTTTTTTAATTGAAAAAAGAAACCTTAGGGGCTTAACTCAATCTTGGCAAAGTTTATGAGTGGAAAGATTAATACTTTCGGAGCAGTGAATTTTTCAATCACGACCCGCACGCGCTTGCAAAAAATCGAATTTCTCAAGAAGGGAAGAAGAAACCCGACGCAACGAATGTTTTTGATTTTACTAACATGAGTCTTAAAGTTAAATGGATTGCAGCAACGAATTTGGATTTTTGAATTCATTTTTACACTGCGATCTTAACTGAAACGTTGCTAACAATAAACTGTTAAAGTTAGAATTCGATCAGTGGCGCGACATGTGTCGACAAGTTAAGCCCGTATTCGAGCGAGTTGCGCTGCGGTACGCTCCGCACGTGCGGGTCGTGATTGAAAAATTCACTGCCTCGAAAGTATTAATATTTCCACCCTGAAACTTTGCCAACATTGAGTTAAGCCCCTAAGGTTTCTTTTTTCAATTAAAAAACCTGTTTTAATCCACCTAGTGGTGTAATGATGCCTTTCTCATGTACATATAATATTGTGGTATTCTATTCAAAATTTTTCTCTTCGATTTTTGAAAGAAACCAAGTGATTGTTTATGCATAACATGTTTGTTGCATCCGAAAATATTTTAAGTGACGGTGTACAATATTGAACACACTTTACCCTATAACTCCGAAACCGGAAGTCGGATTCGGATGAAATTCTGGAATTCCATATGGGACCGGAAGACCTTTCATTTGAATCTAAGTTTGTGGAAATCGATCAAACCATCGCTGAGAAAAGTAAATGAGATCCATTTTGGTATATATGACCACTATTTCCGGTACTTCCGGAACCAGAAACCGGGAACCAGGATAGCCGGAATCGGTTTGATTAGTTGCCTACTGATAATGACTATCGATTTGTGTAGTTTTGAGACCAGTTTAGAAAATTTTTTAAGTTATTTGTTTCGCCGGTTTAAGTGACGGTGTACAATATTGAACACACTTTACCCTATAACTCCGGAACCGGAAATTTGATCCGGATGAAATTCAGGAATTCCGTATGGGACCACGAGACCTTTCATTTGTATCTAAGTTCGTCAAAAACGGTTCAACCATCTCTGAGATAACCCAGTGAGATTATTTGACACACACACACATTGCTCAGCTCAATGAACTGAGTCGAATGGTATATGACACTTGGCCCTCCGGGCCAATTTCACTAGTCGGTTTTTCAAGTGATTGCATAACCTCTCTATATGAGAAAGGAAAAAAATTACAAACTATCCAAAACAAGTCTAGAAAATTTTCAAATTTGTAAATTACAAATTACTTTGTTTATGTCGGTCCTCGGTCTCCAGTTTTGGTTATTTCTTATATCTAGAACCTAGAATCGTGACTTCTACCATTAATATAATTTTGGTAATGCATTTTTTTAAATGTTAGCTTTCATCAGTACCTAATAAATTCAAATCTGAAAACGCGGGGTAGTTTCCAATTTTCGTCTGATACGCCACTAGTGTGCAGTTATGGTGTTACTTAAGTGAAATTAACTTTCACTTTTGTATAGAGTTTAGGTTTAGTCAGTATTAATTTTTGAAATATTTAGATTTTAATTTCTAATACTTTTCATCCCTGTTCTGGATCCATATAAAGACATTTTCAAAGATTTTACCGTTAATTGATTATGCAATTTTCAGGATTGCTTACAAATTTATTGAATAATGCAATATAAATTACCATACACGAGGATATTCATAAGGAAATTGTTTTCTTTTCACGCGGCATATTTTTAATCGATGGTCATACTAATATTAAGATGTGTTCCACATCAATACTGCTCGCTTCAATCCAAAAGTGTGAGGTCTCGGGTGTTCCTTTCCTGAATGTCTTGCTCGACAACCGTTGTACAGAAAATATTGGGATATATCAGGTGTACAACTTTGCTTACGCCATTTTTTTCCAAAATTAACAGCTTTATTGCGAAAAAGTGCTTACAGATGCATTATTCAAAGTATTGTCCGCTAACGACAACTTTCTCGCACCTTTCCGGAAATTTTCGGATCCCGGCTCGAAAAAAGGAGTCCACTTTTGACGCTATCCATGAAGCAATCCATTTTTCCAACTCTTCGAAGGATTGAAAATGTTGATCTGCCAGGCCGTGTGCCATCGAACGAAATAGGTGGAAGTCAGAAGGGGCTACATCTGGGGAATACGGCGAATGGGGCAAGAATTCCCATTTCAGCGTTTCCAGGTACTTTTTGACCACTTTTGCAACGTGAGGCCGAGCATTGTCGTGTTGGAGGATGACTTTGTCATGTCGCTCTTGATATTGTGATATAGTACGGTGAAATTCTTTCCATCGAAAGGGAAGTATGGCGGAATTGTTTCTCCGGTATCCGAAATGCGAGTGGTACATATGCAACTACGTAAAGCAATTCCATCTTACTTCATTTGTGGTCAAAGTGGGATACATCCGTGTAAAACGCTGATTACCTATGAAAATCAGCTGATTACATGTCAGTGTTGTGAACAACCTGCATACTACACGCATAAAAAACCTTGTCGGTACCATGATTAAGAAATTTTGAAAACCATGAAACGTGTCTTCTCATTAGATCAAACTTATTATTGTTAATATTATGAGCAAAACGACTTAAATCATGACAAATTTTATGGGGTTTGCTTACAAAATCATCAGTAATAAGCATGGTCTCATGAGAAGTAATGTTTCATGATTTTTATGATTTCTTAATCACGGTATTGGCAATGGATTTGTCTCCGTGTACGGCAAATCTTGCACTGGAACTGTGAAAAGGACATCATCAACCAAAAACAAGGGCAACCGTTCAGAAACGGTAAACGTTTCCAGCATCAAATCAACAAGCAACTGCAAACAATGTTACACAAAACGTACCTACAACAACTACGAAAAACATCGAGAAGAAAACGGAAAACACTGACAATAATACTTTTGATAACAACAATATCACCGATGTGGCAATGGATACGAGCCACGAACAAAGTGCCTCTCAATCCTCGTCGGATGGGAACGGAAGCTTCTCTCCCCTTAGAAAAAGGGTGACAACGAGATCCAACATTAAAAAAATAATAATTAAAAAATCGGCTCAATCGGCCACGTAAAGCTTGTACGCAAATTGACTTGAATAAAAATATCTTAAAAAATGTATAGGGTGATTTTTTAAGAGCTTGAGAACTTTTTTAAACAATAAAACGCATAAAATTTGCAAAATCTCATCGGTTCTTTATTTTAAACGTTAGATTGGTACATGACATTTACTTTTTGAAGATAATTTCATTTAAATGTTGACCGCGGCTGCGTCTTAGGTGGTCCATTCGGAAAGTCCAATTTTGGGCAACTTTTTCGAGCATTTCGGCCGGAATCGCCCGAATTTCTTCGGAAATGTTGTCTTCCAAAGATGGAATAGTTACTGGCTTATTTCTGTAGACTTTAGACTTGACGTAGCCCCACAAAAAATAGTCTAAAGGCGTCAAATCGCATGATCTTGGTGGCCAACTTACCGGTCCATTTCTTGAGATGAATTGTTCTCCGAAGTTTTCCCTCAAAATGGCCATAGAATCGCGAGCTGTGTGGCATGTAGCGCCATCTTGTTGAAACCACATGTCTACCAAGTTCAGTTCTTCCATTTTTGGCAACAAAAAGTTTGTTAGCATCGAACGATAGCGATCGCCATTCACTGTAACGTTGCGTTCAACAGCATCTTTGAAAAAATACGGTCCAATGATTCCACCAGCGTACAAACCACACCAAACAGTGCATTTTTCGGGATGCATGGGCAGTTCTTGAACGGCTTCTGGTTGCTCTTCACTCCAAATGCGGCAATTTTGCTTATTTACGTAGCCATTCAACCAGAAATGAGCCTCATCGCTGAACAAAATTTGTCGATAAAAAAGCGGATTTTCCGAATGGACCACCTAAGACGCAGCCGCGGTCAACATTTAAATGAAATTATCTTCAAAAAGTAAATGTCATGTACCAATCTAACGTTTAAAATAAAGAACCGATGAGATTTTGCAAATTTTATGCGTTTTATTGTTTAAAAAAGTTCTCAAGCTCTTAAAAAATCACCCTGTATTATTCAACTTTTTCACATATTCGTTTTATTAAACTTTGATATTATATTCAAATTCACAAACGTTCCTTTTAACACTACTCATAAGGTCTCGTGCAACGTTTGGACCAACATTTTTTGCGTGGCCCTGTACTTTTCAATTGGCCGTAGTAGGATTGAATTGTTCATATTGGGATGAAGTTAAAACTGATCACGAAAGCTTAGGACCATTGTGTGACCATAGAAGTGGAAGTAGACTTTATGTAATGTTTATTGACCGTTGATCATCCCGGTTGTCACAAATGGAGTTCTCACCTTTTCACATGGACAAATTGCTTGCCAAATCATAGATTGCTATCAAACTTTGACATCTTCTGCTTTCTAACGTCTTCTGGAACATTAAACTTTTGATTTTCGGTAGCTTTTGACAGATTGATGAAATATTGATAACTCAACGCATCGATGTAATTATGGAACTAATGATTGATGATTGAAATCTTGCCAATCTTTGTCGAATTTTGCTAAATTTTCCATGTAAAATATTTACAACCGTTCGTGGTGCTCTAATTTTGAGTAGTTAATGTATTTTGACGTGAATACGTCTTACTTTAATATTGAGTGAATTTACAATAATGTTGCATTACAAGAATGGGTAGGGAAAATATTTTGAATTTTCTCACAGTAATGCGTATGGGAAGTTGTGTAATATGAGAAAGGCATAATTGTACTGCTAGGTGAATTGAAGCATAATTCTTAATCTTTTGGAACGCGTAGTAATCCGTTCTTCAAAGTGTAACGGGTTTGCATTCCTTTATGATTTATGAGATGACCAGCGAAGCGAATTCTACTCGGAAAATGTCATTATGCGAATCATTTCTTCCGGGAAATAGCGCTACAAAAGACCGCTCTGTCTACCCCGTTAGTGGCTGGAAAGTTGGCATTCCGAATTGATAGCCCCTGGAAACGGAAGCTATTTGTGGCAGTAAGACAGAACACATGCTTTAAACGGAAGGTTGGGAATCGTTCGCCAGGGGCCAACTGGCACAAGTTTCGAGCAAACCAGCACTCAAGGTGGCGTACAATAAAATCTGCCGATCGAAAAAGGACTAATCGTATTACCAGTTGGTTTTTCAGAAATTGTGTGTAACAAGATAACGCTTCTTACCCAAGAGAGGAGTTCTGAACGGATGGGAATTCAAGGGACAGCTTTTTGTTATCGGAACAAATAAAGGGCTAGGTGGAAAGTCGGGTCAAGGCGGGGGGGAATGGTGCTCACATGACATACTTCGAGAAGGATATTATTGGTGAAATGACAAGGCTCTCAAATGGGTTTCCCGACATGGGCTTCGATTATCGTTTTTCTTGGGGGGGGGGGGGGGGTGGAGGGGGGGGAGTACACCGGAGGGAATGATTTTTGCAGATGCCGACCGTTGGTTGCAAGGTTGGGCGAGATTCTAACGAGATTATGCTTACAATACTGTAAATTGCTTAGTCATGTTAATTCAACTCTTCCCAGATGGAAGACAATTTCAGTAAAATTGGTATTATCAGTCGTTTTAGGAAGTTCTGCCTAAAAGAAAATTACACGATGCAAATAAATCTCATTTCTAATTGGTTCTTTTGTGACTGTTTTCCTTTATCTCTTTCATCGAGAGTGTAACTTTCCGTTTGAGATTAAAATTATAGCCAGTGCTAGTAATTTTCATTGACATCAACGAGATACAGCTCCCACAGAATCAGAATCCAATAAATGAATCGTTATTCATGAACATCCAGTACAAGGAAGGTTATGCGATTCAGTGTGAAATGGAGACTTAAGTAACTTTACTTTTCATACGAACTACATGAACATTTGAGGGACGATCAATTCGATGATTTTTATCACTCTTGTTCTCGGTCTGATATTGTAAAATCGCTACTTGTATTAGGTATTCATGCAAAATCAATCATCCCACGTAATGGTGTGGAAGAAATAGGATATACGAACTACGGAGGTTCAGCTGTGGCACAGCGGAAGCAACTCTCTGTCGGCTCTCTGGTATAAGTGAAAGCTAGTTATTTTATTATGCACTCAAGATTCATATGTATGCAAATTCGGACCCTTGCCATAATCGTATCACCCCGGATATATTTTTCCCGGCGAGAGTTGATGTGAGTGACTATCTGGTGGAACAGGCTGTCTAACCTTCTTTCCAACACAACATTCTCTGGCCATCAGCCCAGAAACCAAGCGATTGTGCGAATTTTTTCCTTCGTCGTTAATATTTTATACATTCATCCTCTCGCAGAATATTGAATTTCGTACGTCATTGGACCAATGTATTCTAATATCTATAATATTGCACCGTGGAGATTCATCCCGCATCGGTTCCGACAAATTTCAATACCATACCGTTTCATCGTGAATGCAGGAAAGCGATTCTATCAAATAAATTACCTCGTTTCAATCTATCATGTTGGTGAAATGTGATTGCTTTTCGTTTGCTTCGATATGCAGAGTCTGTCTTGACGATATCATTAGCCCTTTGATATTGGTCCCTTGGGGAAATACGATCATATTGTGTTTGTTTTCTTCCGGTCAACTGTTTGGATATCAACAATTTTTGCCGAGATATGAACATATTGCGATGCGCATTGTTCTGGAGGAAATAGATGAATAAAACGCCCTGTGATTTGGGTAACATCGTCGCAACAACTGCAAAAAAAAAACAATCGAATAATAATGCGAGCCGTGACCAAATACCTTTCATTATTTCTACTGTATCTAAATCTTACAAAAAAGCGTTAGTTATAATTTTATCAAGCCCCGGTTTGTAACTTCATTTCTCTGGGGAACAAAAAAGTATTCTATGGATGACTCCTAATAACATTAGTAAATTTTTCAGTTAATTCTACTTGCAGTTAATGTTCCTTGCTTTCAAGCATTTGTGTACCAGTTATATTTCTGATTTCAGGTTTAATTATTAAACTCAAAATATTTTCCAGTACTTTTTGCAAATTTTTGACATCTCTCTGACAATCTGTGGATCGTAGGATCGTAGTACTAGCCATGGAGGAGAGTTGGCATCACTGGGAGTGCGATGCGGTGTCCTGGTGCCGCTCTCAAAAAAGTATAATTTCAATGTGTTGTTTGATAAGTATAGTTAAAAATTTGGTTGAAATAGTTATTTTGAGTGACAGTGCAGGTGTGGCAAGTGTGTGTTCAGTAGTGAGAGTGCTATTTATTGAATAATATTGATCAGCGAAACTAAAGATGCTCAAGCGGTGGAAACTGAGAATTTACCGCCCTAAAATACAACGATGTTAACCTGTTAACCGATCGAAGCGCCGTCTGCATGTCATTGTTGGTGTTGTCGGATTTCTATGGAATGTGTGAAAGTTTACAAGACGATCGTGTCATTCAGACTGTAGGTCTAGGGTTGATCTGCAGCGGACCCATTCGCTAGTGTTTTTATTTTATTCTTTCAGTGGTCGTGTTTCATCTCGCTTTGTTGACAGCAGAGCGAGCGGGAGAAAAGGGATACTGGTGAGATAGTATCTTGGAGATATTAGAATATTTTCTTACTAATTATATTTCTCCTGAGAATCAAAAATCAGGTTTTGTTGATATCATATTGTTTACCAAAACATATTTGGATCTCTTTCCCTCCCTACTAACAAATCTCCTATCCCGTGATGCTCGTGGAGATACAGTGATACCCGCGGTCTCTAGAAACAACGAGTATCGGACTAACATTTCTTCCTTTCTCTCAGTAGCACAGCCTTTGGTCGTAGCCAGCGTCGTTATGGATCATTTAATAGAAAGTTAGGAGTGAGTGGGTATGTACATTGAAAATGATGTGCTTCTCCCTAGCTTCATTTTTTTTAAATAACTATTTTTTAGAATATGAGTAAAAATTAAATTATTAAGATTTAAATTGGGTGTTCAGCCACAAGTGGTGACTATTTAGCCCTTTTATATATATGATTTGGTTATTACCATGAGGACATAATTTGCTTCCGCAATTCTGAGATTTTTGTGTAGGGAAAATTCTAAACCTACTTGTATTGAAGAACTTATATACTAACTTACTAACTAATACAGAGAGCGAATCGATTCAATTGAAGATTGCATCGATTTTTGTCGGAATTTGCTTATAATATTATGTGACATTACATCTAATGGTTCTATATTTGTGAGTCTGTGTAACTCATTTGTACTAAACCAGGGAGGACGCTTCAAAATCATTTTCAGAATTTTATTCTGAATCCTTTGAAGCGTTTTCTTCTTGGTGGAACAACAACTCGACCAAATTGGTACTGCATAAAGCATGGCTGGTCTGAAAATTTGTTTATAAATTAACAATTTGTTTTTTAGACAGAGCTTAGAATTTCTGTTTATAAGAGGATATAAACATTTAATATATTTATTACACTTTGCCTGGATTCCTTCCATGTTATCCTTGAAAGTGAGTTTTTTGTCATACGTTAAAAATAAGTATTTAGCTTGATCAGACCATGTCAATTCTAAACTATTCAATTTGAGAATGTGATTATTGTTTGGTTTAAGAAAAGAAACACTTGGCTTATGTGAAAAGATAATTAATTGCGTTTTTGCTGCATTTGGTTTAATTTTCCATTTTGACAGATAATCACTGAAAATATTTAAACTTCTTTGTAGGCGACTGCAGATCACTCTTAGATTTCTACCTGTGGCTAACAGACTTGTGTCGTCACAGAATAGCGATTTCTGACAACCAACGGGTAGATTTGGAAGATCAGAAGTGAAAATTTTATACAAGATTGGAGCTACGCTCGAACCCTGCGGAACACCGGCTCGTACGGGTAGCAATTCAGATTTACAATTCTGATAGATAACCAGAAGAGTACGATCAGTTAAATAATTTTGAATCATTTTGATCAAATAAATAGGAAACTGGAGATCAGACATTTGTGCTATTAAACCTTTGTACCAAACACTGTCGAATGCTTTTTCTATGTCTAGAAGAGCAACTCCAGTGGATAACCCAGAAGATTTATTTGATTTTATCATGTTCGTAACTCTTACAAGTTGATGAGTAGTTGAATGTTCATGACAAAATCCAAACTGCTCCGGTAAAAAAATTGATTTCTCATTTATATGAGACATCATTCTCAACAAGATAATTTAAAGATTTTAAAGTAAGCTAATTGGTCGATAACTTGATGTTTCTGCTGGGTTTTTATCAGGTTTGAGGATAGGAATTACTTTAGCGTTTTTCCATCTCTTTGGGAAGTAAGCTAATGAAAAACTCTTGTTGAAAATTTTAACCAGGAGTCTCAAGGTAACATCGGGAAGATTTATAATAATAATATTAAAAATTCCATCATTACCAGGAGCCTTCATGTTTTTGAGTTTCCTAATAATTGATTTAATTTCATCAAAATTCGTCTCAATAATGTCATCTTGTAATAACACTTGGGTTGAAATATGCTCATATTTCAGTGAGACTTCATTTTCAATAGGACTCACAACGTTCAAATTAAAATTGTGGACACTCTCGAACTGCTGAGCAAGTTTTTGAGCTTTTTCGCCATTTGTAAGAAGTATTTGATTTCCTTCCTTGAGAGCAGGAATTGGTTTCTGAGGTTTCTTAAGAACCTTAGAAAATTTCCAGAAAGGTTTAGAATATAGCTTAATTTGTTCAACTTTTTTAGCGAAATTTTCATTTCGCAAAAGAGTAAATCTATATTTAATTTCTTTTTGTAAATCCTTAACTATGTTTTTCATAGCAGGATCACGAGAACGTTGATATTGTCGTCGACGAACATTCTTCAACCGAATGAGCAGTTGAAGATTGTCATCGATGATAGGAAAATTTAATTTAGTTTGAGCTTTGGGAACTGAAAGATTTCTAGCTTCGATAATGTAATGATTCAAATTATCAATTGCTGTGTCGATGTCCGCAGAATTTTCTAAAATAGTTTCATGATCCACATGATTTTCAATGTGAGATCTGTAATCCAACCAATTAGCTCTATGATAGTTGAATATAGAACTAATTGGATTAATTATAGCTTCGTTTGAAAGTCTGAATGTTACAGGAAGATTATCTGAGTCAAAGTCAGCATGTGTAATCGGTTCACTACAAATGTGACTTTGATCTGTTAGAACCAGATCAATTGTAGACGGGTTTTTCACGGAAGAGAAACAAGTCGGATTACTGGGATAAAGAACTGTGAAGTAACCAGCTGAGAGTTGATTATGAAGTATTTTACCATTACTGTTATTTTGCCTACAATTCCACTGGATATGCTTAGCATTTAAGTCCCCTATTACGAAAAATTTCGGTCGATATTTGGTGAGTTTTTGCAAATCATCTTTAAATAAATTTAATTGTTCGCCTGTGCATTGGAATGACCAATATGCTCCAGCGATGAAATAAATTCCATGAATGGTTTCAACTTCGATTCCCAAGCTTTCAATAACTTTAGTATTGAAAGAAGGTAAAATTCGATGTTTAATTTACCGTTGGACAAAAATGGCAACTCCACCACCCATTCCAGTAAAACTGTCAAATCGATGAACCACATAATGTGGATTACTTTTCAATTTGACATTTGGTTTTAGAAAAGTTTCTATCACAATGGCCATACGAATTTTGTGAACTTTGAGAAAATTATAAAATTCATCTTCACTCGATTTTAAAGATCGAGCATTCCAATTTAAAATATTCAAATAATTATTTAACATCACTGTTAAATTTTAAATTCATTATAATATTATTTGCAAATTGCCATCCGATTTGAAATGCTTCAAAAAGTGATGAAGTTGAAAAAGTTGATCTTGAAGGTAGATCATTTTATTTTCCGTTATATCGCCTAAATCGACTTCATTTAAAGAAGCGAATGGCATTGAAGGAATATTGGTAGGTAGACTGCCATTAGTAGAAAATGATATGACCGATCTACCTACTAATAAATTGTTTTCGTTAGAAGATTAACTGCAAGGCGTTCCTGTGTTTTGATTATTTACATTAGAAAAATTAAGCGGTAGATTTCTACCTGTCGCACTAGCGTAACTGACATTAGAAGAAAATGATGACGAGGTCGATCTACCTGTCAATAAATTGTTTTCGTTAGAAGACGAATCGGTATGCGTATCTGTTTTTTGTTTTAAATTCGAAGAAATAAGTGCCTTAGAATAATTAGGCGTGGCATTTGTAACGGTTTTTTGATTTTCAGGTATGTTCTGTAAATTTAAGGTCGTTGATTTGACTTGTTGCCTAAGTGAACGAGCGTTTAAAATTTTTTCCCTAACAGGACATTTCAAATAATTTAATTTCCATCGCAAATTGAACATGGAAATCTATCAGTGGTTTCATTCATTGGACAAACGTCTTTCGAATGAGATTTACCACAATTCAAGCACCGTATATCCATATGACAATTTTTGGTTCCATGGCCGAAGCCTTGGCAACGACGACATTGCGTTAAGTTTGCAATACGATTATGCCGTTTATAATGTTCTCAATGAATTTTAATGTGGGAAATGTAACGTACTTTTTCTAAAGTTTTCAAATTGTTTACGTCACTTCGATTAAAGTCTATTAGGTAAAGTTCATGGGAAATTCCAGAGCGTGGTTTAGAAGTACCATTCGCTCTTTTTTTCATAAGTATTACTTGGGAAAGGGCAAAACCAAGCAATTCTTTTAGTTCATTTTTAATTTCATTGGTACTTTGATCATTTGATAAGCCTTTCAAGACAGCCTTGAAGGGTCTGTCTGGTTTTATGTCATATGAATAAAATTTATGAAGTTTCTCGGACAAATATCGAATAAGACGTTCGTAATCTTCCAATCCATCAACCAAGACTCGACATTCTCCTCTTCGTCCGATTTGAAATAAGACTTTTACCTCCGGGATGCTGAGTCCGGAATGCTTTGAAGTCGGAAATTATCACCGTCACTGGTGACATAGATTGTTGTTTCTTCCCAGAACGACAAGCGTCCTTTCTGGGAATTTTTGAAGAATTTTCTTCTATGTCGCTACAATCGGATTCAGGAAGAATCTCGTAAATATAGTTAGACGGCATAGAATAAACGGAAGGGAAATCCGTCCATTGTCTTTTATTTTTACATTCAGATTCTATAAGATCGTGAATGTTATTAGAAAAATGTTGAATAACGGATTGTGATTTATTCCGTATTGAATTATTTTTAGCCTTAGGCTTGTTGCCTTTCTGGTTGTACGCGGGCATTTTTGAAATAAATGAAATTTTAAATTAAATTAACTAGGCTAAATTAGTCTTCGATTAGACTCCTAGTTTAGAAAAGTCTTGATAAAGACTGATTTTGTGGTAGTCTTAATAAAGACTGATTAGTTCGAAGAATAACATAGTTCTTTGAATAGCTAGCCTTAAAAAAGGTTGATTAATTAGTCACTCTAATATCACTCTTTGTATCACTTAGTCACTCTAATATCACTCTTTGTATAGCCTTGAGAAAGTTAGTGGTTCAGGTAGCCTTGAAAAAGACTGAAGCCTTGAATCAATGAAACTCTAGGTAGCCAGAAAAAAATTCCAGGAGCTAGAGCTATACGCGTACGGTGCGAACGACTGTTCAACACCGACTGTAGCTTCCTTTTCTATGGTTCATTGTACATTTCCACTCATTCGGTCAATCACGAAGTGCAACTACGGGTGAACTACTTCAGCTCAGCTCAGCTCAGCTCAGTGGGATCGTAGTACTAACCATGCAATGATACTGAACGCTAAGAATCGGCTGCGAAGTCTGTTGAAACAGAAAGGCTAAATTCTGCAGAAGGAATGCAATGCTTTGCATATTCGAACAATTGTGTTACCAAAACCTGTTTTAATCCACCTAGTGGTGTACTGATGCCTTTCTCATATTTCACATATTCCCATGTATAAATCTGTGGTATTCTACAAAATTGAAAAACAAAAAGGTTTGTCCATAAACTAGTCATATTCACAGAGTGAATCAGTGCTCAGATCGGTTAGGCCATATCTGAGAAAACAAAGTGAGTTCCACTATTGCAGATACTTCCGAAACCGGATTCCGGGAACAGGTACAATCGGAGTTGGTTCGAGAAAAGTGCTTGGGATCCATTTTTGAGCCCATGTCTACAATCTCCGGTCGTTAATCGAAAACCGGGAACCAGGAAAGCTGAAATTAATTGACTTGGTCGTCTACTAACAAATTTTTCCATGTTTTTATTCGAAAACTTGACTATTTTTGTAAAAGCATTGTTTCTAGGATTTGTCGTTTTGTCGACCATTTGAAAAAAATTGGTAAAAACCGTTTGGTTCATTTCAAAAGATCATTTTTGGAAAAACAAATTATGTACAGTGGTTTTTTTTGTAACAAAGTCTTCATGTACAGCGAGTTTCATTGAAATACGAGAGGGTGCTGCCAACATTTGTTCGAGTTAGCGCGAAATTCAACACCCGTTGATTGGCCTCCATTCGCTATTCTTTCTACCATCATACAGCACTAAGTTTATCACGTATGTTAGAGCTTTTAATGAATACTCTCACTGTACAGCTAGTACTCGCGTAAATAGTTAGTGAATAAATTAATTTTTAATCACAAATCATGTAGAACAGTTATATCATCTCGATAACTCTCTCGGATCACCAACTCATTGCATGTATCAAAGGTAAATCTTATTCAATTGGAAATAGTCACTTGATAACATAATCACCACTTCGATTATTATTACTACCACCCCGTGTTTCCACGACATAAGTGCGTTGTTTATTTACCGCAATGTGATTTTTTCCTTTCACTTCAGCAAATAAAGCACTTTATTAGTTCTATCCGAATGATTCAGCCCAATTAATATGATCCGGATTAGGACGTCATGCTTACTACTAAACACGACAAACCACTTCGGTTACTTCTTAATTCTATTATGGGAATAGGCCAACTAGGCTAACGATGCCATTTGTCCCGTTTGCTACCATGGCGATTGAAAACCACTTGTGCAGTGCCATACTGTCAGTAGCGTAATTGAATGTATTCTCCCCCTATCAATTACATTCTAATTCTCGCTTGCCATTATTTATGTATGTATTCATGTTGTGCTGCGACGGTCTGCCAGCATTGACCACCTCACCGAAGAGGAAGCTACTGCGGCTCGGCCGTTTTTGGCTATCAGAAAGCCAAACTATGCTAAGCAGAATGATATAAATTTCAATTCACCACACACGGAGATTGTCCTGAGAGGAAAGCGAGCTACACTGTTACTGAAGGCTATTCTTGGACCAGAAGATGCTTAGCTCGGCTAGTGGAAATGTATTATATTGCGACCAGCTGTGAGCACTGAGCGGGAGCCTTTTATGAATACGATTTTGCAGGCCTGTGTGGTACCAGTAGGAAAGTCGAGAAAATAAATTCTTTCCTGCAGATGTTTGCTCCTCAATACTTCAGAACTAAAAAATATATAACGCCATTGTATAGTTAGTTAGGTGTATTTAACACAATATTCGTTCCCAATTTTATTAAATTAAATTAAATAAGTTCTATTTTATCGAAATTTGTTTAGCAATAAATTGTTTGGAAAGGTGCGCGAAACATACAAGCAATAAGAAGGTGTTGTTAATTATGTGAAGAAGAGTTAGGATTTATTCATCGAAGTTAATTATCATTGTTAACATTTGAAACATAGAGACCAAATCAAAAGGTCTATGAGGAAAGAAAGACACTAGCTGGTTATTCATACCAACTTGATTTCATTAAAAGTCTACATCGAAAGACATCTTTATCAGAGTGCATAACCGATTCATGGTACAATATTCGGAAAACAGCCATTGTTTATTAACAAAAATAAAGTTCTCTTCATTACCACCAGATGAACTTTCGTAAAGAAAACTTTAATGTATTTATAACACTGTTCTAAATGAAGTGATATTTTTCCTATGAATTTCAACATCAGCGGACAAAAGTACTTTTGTGATTTTCAGCAATGGCTGTTTCCGTAAGTTGGTGAATTGCACCTTAAGAAGTTCCAGTATTCGACACCGAATGAAATTATTCAGCAAACGAAGCGAGTCAAATCGGATTTGAATATAGTTCACTGTACATTTATTCCACCTCTACGAATCGGAGGGATTGCGTGTTCACTGTGGAACAATATCTGCTTGCGTTGGAACGTCGGCTTCGGTTTGCTTCATCAACCTTTTCTGAGCAGCGTACATATTCCTTTATCATCTCAACTTTTAAATAACTGAAACACTACCGCCTGACATTCCTAGCTGAAATCGGGTTATGTGTTGCCCTGCTAAGATGTTCCGAACGTGAGCGTCTCTGACACTAAGGAGAATGAGTGTGAAAACCATTCGTTTTTCTGTAGTGTGAAATACACATTCCAAGCTGGCAAATATTTCTCAAGAACCAGATATCAAATATCAAATTTCACTTCTCTGTTGTTCACTTAGAATTGCTTTCACTCGTCGGAAAAATTCCAAACCTGTGCCTTCCTTCGGAACAGCAGACTATTCCAATCCAATATTGAAGTGGATTTGGTTGCTAGTCGGTACCATCCAACTAGAAATGAATATGCTCTAATGGTTATCATCATTCTTTTGGCTCGATGGCTGACTAGATAGCACAAATACCAGTAGTACAATCAAAACATTTTTAATAAAAGCTTGTTTCTAAGATTAGAAGCAGAATGAGATTATTGTTTCGATTTGTTTTATGATATGTACGTAATCAGATTCACGCCCAGTGAACGAAATAAATTGTTTTATGTTATTTTCAATCTTGAATGAACAATCGAGAATTTCGTTGCTGCTCGATGCTGTTCACACAAGCGATCAATACCGTAATCAAAGCTTTCAAAGAGTTATGAAACGTCAGGCGTATCGTACATCAATTCAGTTTATTGCTTCGAAACTTCCATCCGTTATGGATTGTGCATTCGAACAAAGGCGCCCGAGCAAGGATAATAATAAGAAGTCATTACTAACGATGAGAATCGAACAAACGAACTGTTCAGCAAATAATTGTAGATGAAAAATTCTGGCTAACACAGAAAAAGTGTTAAACTTACAGGTGACGTAGTTTATGTAAATATGACCCAAATCTTACCCACTCGATTCCTTTAAGGACTAGAATTAACAAGATGTATGAAAACATAGCAAACCAAAGCAATGTCAGGGCACGACAATCCGATGCGGAACTTGACTTTCTGATTCGACAGACTTCGCAGCCGACTAGTAAAGTGTAACGGCTTATTGTATAACCAGTGCTACGGTCATATAGACACTTATAATCCTTTCACGTCAGGACTTGCTCTGAGTCGTCAACCCGTGGTATAGCAAACATACTGAGCTTATAATACAATCATGTTACACTGAAGTATTTTTTTATGCGAGTTTACGTACCGCCTAAAAAATCCACATAACTCTGAAACTTCGCATAAAAAAAAGCAGAAGGGAAACCGCATAACTCTGAAAATTCGTATAAAAAAACCGCATAACTCTGAAACTTTGCATAAAAAACCGCATAACTCTGAAAATTCGCATAAAAAAGTCGCATAAAAACCGCATAAAAAAGACCGCATAAAAAAAGACCTCAGTGTACCTTATGATCAAAATAGAACCGGAATTTTATTAAAAAACGAAAAATTTCAATTTTTAATAAATTTCTTTATTATCGCCTTCAAAGTACTCTCCTCCTGCGGCAATACATGCATGCCAACGCTTGATCCAATTTTCCATACAAATTTTATAGGCCGCCGAAGGTATGGCCTTTGGTTCACGCAGCGAATTCTCTTTTATGGTCTCTTTGGTCTCAAAACGCGTTCCCCGCAATGGCAAATTGAGTCTGGGGAAGAGGAAAAAGTCACACGGTGCTTGGTTGATGATATTGGTTGAGTTTTTGGCCAAAAACTGCGCCACAACACGACGCTGTTTTTGAATGAAATTCAGCTTTTTTGGCACCAGCCGAGAAGCGACGCGTTCCAAACCCAAAACATCAGTTAAAATGTGTTCGGCTGATCCATAAGAGATGCCCAACAACACAGCAATCTCTCTAATCGGTACAGAACGATTTTGCAACACGATTTGCTTCGCCGATTCAATGTTTTCTTCAGTAACAGATGTTGTTGGGCGGCCAGGGATCTCATCATGATCCAAGCTTGTACGACCACCTTAGAAGCGTTTATACCACTCGTATGCCTGTTTTTTTCTTAGACACGATTCACCGATGGCCTTTTTTAACATTTTCTACGATTCGGAATACTTAAATCCATTTGCAACACAAAATTTGATGCACGCACGTTGTTCTAAATTTTCATCCATTATAAAAATCGCCACACGAAAATTTTTCAACTTCTTTGTATAGACGCCAAACAAAAACTAATCGTACGATATGCGTCAAAATTTGACAGAATGTGTATAAATACCCGATCAACAAAGGAGAACAAAATTGCATCTGAATTTGTTTCGTTTTGCCTTTCTCATATAGAAAGGCTATGCAATCACTGTAAAAACTGACTTTCAAACGAAGGCTCGGAGGGTCGAGTGTCATATACCGTTCAACTAAGTTCATCGAGATCACCAAATTTCTGTGTGTGTATGTTTGTATATGTATGTATGTATGTATGTGTGTGACAAATAATTCCACTTGATTTTCTCAGCGATGGCTGAACCGATTTTCACAAATTCAAATTCAAATGAAATATTTTATGGTCGCATACATCGCTATTTATCCCGATCCGACTTCCGGTGATATGCATAAAAGATTGAAAAAAATGTCACTCACTTTTCTCAAAGATGGCGTGACCGATTTTCACAATCTTAGATTCAAATGAAAGTTCTTATGGTCCCAAAAATCGCTATTGAATTTTATTACGATCCGACTTCCGGTCCGGAATAACAAGCAAATATGTGTAAATTTACGAGTAAATGTGCACTCAATTTTCTTGGAAATTTCTAAACCGATTTTTTCAAACTAAGAAGTAAATAAAAGGTTCTGAAATTATTTAAAAAGTTTTGGAAAAGTTGATCCAGATCCGACTTCCGGTTCCGGTATTACAGTGCGATTAGTGAACATTTTCAATTTCATGAGTATTTTATCTCAAGTGATGGCGGGACGAGGTGCACATTTGTATAGAACTTACTGCTAAATACATCTAGTTGACAAATCTTGTTAATTACTGAATATATAAAACTACTTTGGGACTACTAGTCTCCGGTTTCCACTTCCGAAAGCACCGATAATAGTGCAGAAAGCTTCCAAAACCGAACGGAACTCACTTCGATTTCTCAGCAACGGTTGAACCGATTTTTACGAATCATGGTTCAAATTGAAGCTCTTATTGTACTTTAACCTGATCCGACCTCCGAAATTATAGGGCGATGAGTGTCAATAATCGTCATTCAAAATGAAGTTGCAAAACTGGTACGCTGTGTGCTTTGTTCAATTTTGTATTTCGTGCAGGGTTGCCACATTTAAATCTACATTTTTCATATGAATAATATGTAAATTTGTAGCCCGGAGGGTTAAGTGTTCTACATCATTCGACACAGTTCATTGAGATGAGCAATGTCTGTGTTAGTGTGTATGTATGTGTGTGATTATGTGTTAAATTATGTCACTCATAAAATAAAAAAAATCTCATAGTCCCATTGGTTGCCATTGAATTTCATCATATTTTCATAGGGTAAAGTGTGTTTAAAATTGCACACCGTCATTTAGAGCGACGATGCAACAAAGGGTTAAACTCTTCTAGATTTGGCTCAAAACTGATTTAATTTGTGGGCTATATTTGTTACTTACTAAACGAACCGACTTTGGCTATACTGGTTAAAAGTTCCCGATTCCAGAAGTACCGGAAATAGTGAGCTGAGCTGAAGTAAACCGCCCGTAGTTATATTTCGTGGTTGACCGAATGAGTGGAAATAATTTTAATGAAGTCCACACGAATTTAAATTCATACATTCAACACAACAGGTAATCGAAATAGTCATGTTTGCTAAAACTTTTGAAGAAGTCATCTCTTAATAATTCCAACAAACCTTGATAGTCACTCTAGCTCTACTCATCCGACTGGAAGTCACTGACTGGGAAGATTGATAAAAGCGTTTACTGCGTGTGCTAACACAATTATGCAGCTAAAACGGGAAATTTTCCGGCTGCTTCAAGTTCAGAGATGCTCGGATATGACCAAGGACCACGTGTTGAGCACCGCTGCGCAATCACATTATCCCAGGTGCCTCGAAACGAATACCTATGGTTGAAAAGAATTTCGCAATGTAGTAAAATTTTATTTTACGATGCTGCTCAAGCTTGATAACGAGTGAAAGGAATTTATTAATACAACGTACCTACGTATGGGAATGCGAACACGGAAAACTTTTCCCAAACAACAGACGGTTGAATGCTGACGACGAGTCGTGCAAGGAGAAGTGGAGAATTGCAGTTAAGATTCAAGCAATGAGAAAATGTAGTAAACAGAATGGAGTTTTTCCTGTGTTGACTCAAGTAATGTGAAAAATGAAATTGAAATTCATTGACACTTGATTCCGAATGAAATCCGTGCAATATATTTGTTTACTCTACCAACTTGCCACAAATTCCATTAATGAAGCTGTTGTTTCAATGGCTTCATAATTTTCTTCTATTAAATTGGCCCCAATCTAACACAGGCGTCTGTTATTTACAGGAAAATCGAACCTTTCTCACTCGTAGGAAAGCCCGCAGGCAAGGATTTTGTTTATTTTTTACGATACACAAGTAAAATATTCTTGTCGGCCTAAGTCTCGAAAGGTCGATAATTGCTGCCAAACATGGCCAGACAATCCTTTTCTAGCGTTGAGCGTGATTTGACTTTCGTGTCTGTAAGTTCTTATCGAAGTTTTTTCTTTCGCTTTGTTTGGCGGTAGATTGGTCATCGTTATTCGCAGTTGGTGCTTTGATTTCTAGTGTCTTGGATTGTGAGAATCTCAAGTAAATTGTTCTAAACAGATTGTTTGTTTCAGCTGACCATCAATTTCACGAAATGAGAGGATTATGGATGAGGTTGGGTTAATTGCATAATCAGTCAGCCTGTTGACGGGTGTACGGTCGCATTCAAGTGCGATAGATGTTCGTCTATCTCATTACAGATTATGGTAATCACTGGCACTTGATTAGAAGGAATAGAGTACATGAACGAGATAAAGATAATATGGATGGCAATTGCTTTTACGTTTAATTAGAAATCCAAACATCCGATACGAGAAATATGAGAGCATGATGAATACGAATCAAAGATGGGCATTCCGATTACTTGACCTTACCTAACCAGCATCAAAATCTATATGAAGAAAGACTGCAGTATGAAATAATATTTCTGTAATTGCCTGTGATAACGGAAAAATAAATATCAAGGCAGCGACTTGTGATATACGATGCTGCAATCATGTGCGACCATCCGAAATGGACTGTGTCATCACAACTTATTGTCTTTCTCATCGTGGTCTTTCGTTTCAATCGGTCTGCAACATCAAAAACATTTAATTGTTTGACTACATGAAGAACTCGTGATGTTTTTTTCTCTGTGTATTCAATTACGTTTCGCCTGGTAGGTACGTTCGACGTTTCTAGTGTCAAAGCAAAATTAATTTAGTTAAAAGCCAGCAGATACACTTCGGTGGAAGCCAGACTTTGAGTGCATACGCGGTCCTGGGTATCTTCCTTGGAAAATTTCATTCCATTTATAAATGACAAATGAAGAAATCAACGAAACAGAACAAATTAATTAAATATTATTTCCTTGCTCATTAATTCATTTCCAGGGCTTCCTTTACTTTGAATGAAGCTTCAGTGGGGTTTGCCTCTCGAATGTAAATAAGGATTGAAAAAAAATGGATGGAGATTGTGGCGAAAGTTTAAGAGTCGATTTGAATATACCTTGACGGTGTTATTGCTGAAAGAAAAAAAAACGCCTTTCCATTTACAGGCTGGAATAACTTAGCAGTATCGTAAGTCTATTTGGATAAGTTTACTTTTGTGTTGAACTGTGGGACGCAGATGTTATGGATTGCTGGATTGTTCAAAGGTTAGGTTCGAGCTAAAGATTCCAGGGCTTAATTAATTCCAACCGAGTAAATCCATGCAAATTCTCCATGGATCTCGTTGTTTTGAACGATTTGCTTTCGTTTCTCGAGTCCTTTGAATTATTTTTATATTTTCAATCAGTGCCGGAGATAATTTAAGGTAGCAGTAAATTTAACTAGTTTTTATTTTTTTCTATTCATTTCCGTTAAAGTTCAAGATCAGAAAAAAAGTCAAATAGTTTTATGTTAGGAAGGCAGCTAAGTTGTGTTTTTTGAAAAAAATATTGAAATTAAATAATAGTCATATCATTCCTTTTTAATACATTTAAAGGGGGCTTCTTTATTTTGGCGTTGACATTTTGTCATTTCTTGTAGATTTTTTACGGTTGTATAAAAGGTGCTCAGCTGAAATTTTACACAGTTTTTTAAGAAGATTTATTGATAATATATATTTTTGGAAAGTCGAAAACAAAACACAGAGGCGATGATGCATCTATGAATGGTGCCTTGTCAAAGGCGATTAGTCCTGCTGGTGGAAGTCCTACTGGTCATAAACATAAAGTGAAACACAACATTAATTTTGTTCTTCTTTTTTACATTTTTCCGCATGGAGTAGACAGTAACGGCGAATTTATGAAGTTGTGAGCAATAAAACATTTTTACTATGATGTCATGTATGTATGACAACGATACCTTATTTCTTGGCCATAGGGTAACGGCTCCAGTAGTCATCTAATATACGAAAACTATTAGTTAGAGTGGGATCTGCTGTGTTTGTTCGATAGATTAACCTTAAGGGTAAGATGAAAATAGGTGTATCCGCTTCGAGTTTTCGCGTTGCAATAACAGCAGTATTGAACAATTTTCGAACTATCTTTTCTACACTATTGCCTCCGAAGCAAAGATATTTTATCCGGTTGCATCACAATTCGTTGATTGAAAGGCGAGTAATCGGAAAAATAAAATGGCGACTCCACGAAAGGAATGACTATTGCTAAAATTGCCCTGTATAACCTTCACAATAGACATTTGTGTTGAAAATATGTGCAAAACGTTAGTTATAATGAAAGATTTTCTATTCCATTGAGAATTGTGAAAAACTTATTAATTGATCTACCGATTCGATTCAGTGGGAGCTACTTGCATGATTCTACACAGTCTCAAAATAATGTCAACCAAGAGCTACATGGATTTTAAATGAAGAACTTAAATCTCGATTAAATTTTGAGGAATTCTAATACCATACCATCAGTTTTGAAGTAATTATAATTTCGCTATCACAAACCGTTGTCATAAAGTCCCAGTTATTCAAGATATTCAAGAGGAAAAGATATACAATAAATCTCAAGCGGCTTTTCTGGATGTACGAAAAGAAAGAAAATGTGTGTCCTTGTATAATAATTAAAATCAACAGTTTTACGGGTGGAAATAGTTGACGTCACTGTTTGATTACGATGTGACTAAATAATAATCGGACAGCATGAAAATTGAAATTTATTCATTTGCTCATTATCTTATTCCGATGATTTAATTATGAAAAAATGAGCTTTATCAATATGTTTACGTTTCGTCTTTGACTCATCAGTGCATAGCAGTTCAAATTGAACTGCTTAAGGCCATCGTCCAAGTACCATGCGCGCGTGTTTGAAAAATTTGTCAAAACTAAAAACATACAGACCTTTAAAAAATATTTGTCTATCTGCAGGGTGATAATGGCTGGAAAATTAGGAGGATTTTCCGAGTCTTATCAAAAATAGCTCTGAAAAAATAAGTTTTTGTTGTGATCTTTCATAATTATTTGAATAAATAATTTGATGGTATGAAATTTTTTTTTCAAATAAACCTTATGCTGGCTACAAGGATCACATTCGAATACATTTTTGGAAAAGCTTTCCACGTTTATCTAGGAAAATCAAAAAATTTCATATAACCGATCTCGTTGTATTTTGACGATTTGGAAGTATGAATGAAATACAAATTATTTCGCAACGATGCTAAGTCAATTTATAAACGCAATAATGTTAGTTTTGTAAAGTTTTCTAAGTTTTCCACAGAATAAGATCAATTTTGCAACGAACTGAAGAAAATTCGCTTCAGTTTGAATGTGTGTAATAATTTTGAAAGATCACAAAAACACTTCTCAGAGTTATTTTTGACAACACTCGGAAAATCCTCCGAATTTAACAGCCAGTCTGCATGTTCTTGGTTTTGTCAAATTTTTCAAATTTTCCATTCAAAATTTCCTAAACCCACCCGCGCGCGCATGGTACTTGAACGATGGCCTTAATGCAAAACTCGGCAGTTCAATTTGAACCGCTAAGCAGACGTAAAGTTTCTGCTACTGGCAGAACACTTTTTAGTTTTGCATCGAAATGCAATGTCTATACTGACGTGCCGAACAAAAACGTGTTTACGACTATTTCTGACCGATGCAGGTTTGATCATTCAGGGGTTAGCCAATTTTAACTGCTATGCACTGATGAGTCAAAGACGAAACGTAAACATATTGAAAACGTTTATGTGCCCTTGCACCAAAATTTGGCTAACCCCTGAATGAGCTTTATCAATTTATGTTTATGTTAGTACTGTCTTCATTTTTTAACTTCAATAGGGAATAGGAGAATGAGAGAGAGAATAAAAAGAGTCGCCTGTTTTTGACTGAGTATACTGGGCCATAGAACTACGGAGTATCTCATTTCATAATCACTTTTCACAGAACAGATTACAGTTGACGATAATTTTAGTCAGTCTGTCACAGTCATTCGACGTGACAAATTGCAATTCTGCTCTCAAGTATCATACATTTGGTTAAATATGCAATTTAAACTGGTTTTTTGATCAATCGAAGGAAACGCGCGGACGGTTAACTAAACTAAGCCAAATTTCTTGAAAAGTAAAAAAAAATGTAACTACGTGGACTTTAGACCCTCCCCCCTAAAGTTTTCGAAAGAAATAAAAGTGATTGAATGCTATAAGAACGTTAATTAAGAACTGTTTATTTCGAAGCGATCGTAGTTTTTAAGAATGCAGTAGTAATTGTATATGTTAGCAACCTCTGAAAAAGAGCACAAAAATGTACAATTGCTAGTTTAAATGTTTGCGAAAAAGTTATTGTATTTCCATTAAAGAATTTTATACCAACGAAATATAATTATTTGCTCTCGTACGGTTTTTCCCGAAACATTCGAAATTTCTGAAGATCGAATTAACGGTTCAGGAGAGCTAGTTCTTTCAGTAGTTCTATCAAGTTTAATAATATATTTTTTATTTTATTAACATTCAATCAAATTCTGAACGGTTCATTGAATGAATTATTTCGCCCATCTATAATAGCTATAACCGTTTTAATCTAAGTCTCAAAACATATTTTATTTACAAGATCAATTATGACAGATATTGTTAAAACACATTTGACTTAAAATTTCATACAATTCAAAAAGTAAACATACATCTCAAAATAATACAATAGCAATTTTACTGATTTATTAAATTTTAGTTGGTTTGACATAAAGCTGCGAACGAAGTTCAGTTTTGTTTTTCAGAACAGACTATCGAACAGCTTTCATAGGGTCTGTCGCTAACGATACCAAGGCAGCGACTGGCACAGTAGAGAAGGCAACAAGCGATTATAAATATACTCTCCAACCCAGTGCTTGAGCGGAAAATAGGTATAGAGCGAGAAGACTACTGTTGGTTGTCTGATGAACAGAGAAAATGTTTGGATATATGGTACCGGTCGTGAGGCGGTTAGGATTTAGATCATTGTTCGATGCACGTTTACCAACTCGGTGCTGTTGTAGAACTATGTCTACCACGTCTTAGGGTGGCGTAAATGGTGCGATGATCGATGGATACCATTCTTTGCGAAGCATTCTTCATCTAATAAATTCATCATATCTCGTGAAGTAGCAGTAATGGGGGAGTACTGGGATATGATTCGTCACACACACACACATAAGGCTATGATACTAATACAGAGGAAAACGTCTCAATAGGGACTGTGCAGGAGGGCGTGGTTTAGTGGCCCGGCGACGACAGCGCACGAGGCGGCGAGTGGAAAAAATAATGCTATCATAGCAAAACTTGTAAACTGGGTCTGAAAATACTTTCTAGCGTATTTTCTCTGCGGATTTTTTTCCAAACCCTATGGAACTATTCGCGTGTGATGCGAACGATTGTTCAACCTCGACTGACTATTAAATTTTGAATCGAATTATTCATTCTGTATCTAAATACGGCCACGTCATTTTCTGTCATTGCAGTTGAATTTGTGTATAATATTTGTCTTATTCACTCAAACTCAAACACTCAAACGATATTCTCAGCACATTAAATGATTGTTTAATCGACTTGACCGGAAAAACTGAAAAATATCTTGCTAAGTATTCTAATTTCAGACCTTTAGTAAAATTTGCTTCTGTGTAATTTCTTTTTATACTTTCACTCTAAGAAAATACCCCAATAAAAATATTTTTTAAATGAGGTAAATTTATCTCGAAGTTATTCTTACTTTCGCTGAATTGTAATTATTACACCACTTGCTATTACTTTATTCTCAGAGCGAAATAGACCCAAATAACTTTCCATCCGTCTAACTTTAAAATGGGCCACAGTTTTAGATAATTTCAACTACTCGATAAAAAATAATTGCCCGACTGTCAAATTAACTAAAAGTTCGAATAATTCGCAGGATGGTCCATACTCTTAGAATGGAAAAAGAAAATAAATTGTAATCGTAAAAATGCTAGCAATCTCACGAGTAACCAGTTTGACGTATATTAAAAATACGAGTCACGAAGCTAACAACAAATAATCATGTTATTGAAACGTTGAAATGTTTTGCCTTTTTCATATAGAATCACTTGAAAATCAACTAGTAGAAATAGGTCAAGTGTCTTATGCCATTCCACTCATTTCGTCGAGCTGATCAATCTATCTGTGTGTGTGTGTGTGTGTGTGTGTGTGTGTGTATGTGTGTGTGTGTGTGTGTGTGTGTGTGTGTGTGTGTGTGTGTGTGTGTGTGTGTGTGTGTGTGTGTGTGTGTGTGTGTGTGTGTGTGTGTGTGTGTGTGTGTCTCGAAAATGACTTAATCGATGTCGACCAACTTAGATTCAAATTAAAGGTCTCATGGTTCTACACGGAATTCTTGAATTTCATTCGGATCCGACTTTCGGTTCCGGAATGATAGGGCAATGTGTGTTAAAAATTGTGTACCGTCACTTGAAGAGTCGAAACGAAAAAAGTAAAGTTTTCTAAATTGGTCTCGAAAGTATTCCCGGTTTTCGAATAACGACGGCAGATAATAGTCATACACTCAAAAAAGGACTTTACTTACTTTTACACTTAGTCCGGTATTCCTAATCTTAGGTTCAAATGAATGTTCTTATGTTCCTACCGAAAATTAAGCATATTTTTCGGTTACAATTAAAATCATGTTAGTTGATGGCCATACGAACCAACTTCGATTATACGTTCTCGGGTTCTAGTGCCCGAAATACCTACTCACTTTATTTTCTCATCGATGTCAGAGAACTGTTTCATTCTGTAGGTTATACTAGTTAATGCGCAAACAATCTCTTTGGTTTATTTTAAGAATCGGAGAGAAATATTTTTAATAGTATACCACATTATTAAATATGAGAATATGATTGATGTGAGAAAAGGATCATTACTCCACTATGTTATATTAAAACAGGTTTTTGACTATTTTACTCAGCGTAAACATATGGTAACAGTGTAAAGCTATGGTGAAGTTTTTCGCCTATTCGCCACTAATGGCGCTACTTGTTATCGTGCACGGTCCCTATCTGCTTGTTTCAAAGACATCACGAACGATCATCGCGAATTAGGTTCTGGCGATGATCGCTGCATAAATATTCGTTCCACATTCGTGTCAAGTCATTCGGGAGTATATTTAATGCAAATAACAACTGCAAGGAATAGATCTTCCAGCGAGCAACGAAGCAGTGTCGGAAAACTTAAAGATTGAGCTAATTCTATACCGATTTTTATATTTATAAGAAAAGGCAAAAAAAGGTAAAACAGATCCGAGATCCGGTTTTGCCCTATCGGGAAAATTGGTAATTGTTGAGTGGAAAGATGATTCGGGATAGTTCTGAAATGTGAGAGCAGAGAGCCCGAAACATAATGCTAGGTATTTGGGGAAAATTCGACGTTTCATCGAAACCAAGAAGAAATGAGACTCGGATGCAACCGGAGGAGACAGTCTTATATTATGAAATGTCTCTAAATATTACTTTCCGGTGTCAGCTCTTTAATTGCGTTCGAACAATATCGTTATAATACGGACTTTTTAAATCAATATCAGAATACCTGAAGTCATTATCTATAATATTTCTATAGAGAATGAAATCTTGTTCATGATACAGAGCATTGCATGTGAATTGTATAGTTCTAAGCATTATTATTAAACATTATTATGAAACATGCCTACACCGAAACAGGCCACCGCCGGACCCAAAAATTTTTAAATAAGGCGTGATATAACATATGTTTTCGTAGCCGACGTCGATATTTCTGATCGGCGATATTAAGTTCCTGCACAAAAAACACCTCTATTCTGTATTATTATTGGATATTTTTTGGCGGTGTGTAGATTGAGATGCTTGTCTAAGCCATACGCTTTGTCGGTTACGTTATTCATGCGACTATTTCTTCAGAACGAATCAAATTGAGCGGATAGGAAAGTTGCAAACAAGGACATTTTCCGATATTATCCTATCCACAGAGAGAAGCAAACATTATTTTTTGTTTCTACTTCGGACATGCAATATAGCCGTACAACGTCACTTCGCTTCAGATCGTACGACACCTAATTCTTCCCTTTATAAATGAATTTCAATGATACTAACACAGTTATGCATTATACTGATATCCAAGCTATCAATGTGACATTCTTCCTCGGAATATATAGGATACAACAGCTTTTTTAAACCACTGGAAGCTTTCTCCTTGTTTAAATATTGACTGAAATTATACTCATTTTTGGAAATTGACGACATTTCTTATAAATTCCACGAAGAAATTGTTTTTTTTTAACTGTGTGGTAAAAATATTTTCGTTTAATTAAATAACGGTGAATGTTGGGTCGTCGATGCTGAATGTGGATTTTGGTGGATCAGTTTATATTGAGCTAGAATATATGGTAACGATTCAAGTACCATTCGAAGAACCCTAATGAAACCAATAATCACAAACCTAATAAGAAAATTTACTTGTTTTGTAGTGGACTAGAAATGCAATGTTTCTGCTTTTGTTTTAAATTTTTATTTCAGAAGAATAAATCACTTTTTTATTGCTGTAAATAAGATGGAAATATGCTATTTGATGCAGATATCTCAGTAATAAGCAAAACATATTTTCAGTACCTATTATTCGGAATGTTATTAAAACTCAATATATGGGCTTCTCTTTCGACTTGCGTCAAATATATTGAAATGATAAAAAATGGGTTTTACCATCAAAACATGGAATCTAGAAAATAAGATTATATTTCGTTGGTCATGCAAGCCAGCTATCGTATGTTCGAGCCCCGAGCAGGAAGTACTCTTAGTGGCAGTAGAGTCGTAGCATGAGCCATGCAAACATTCTGTACGCTTATGGATCTGCTGCGAAGTTTGTTGAAACCTAAGGTAAAATTGCGTAATACCAAGGCTTTGCTTCGCTTCGTTTTCAAGTTCAATTCATACAGATTGAAGAAAAATACTTCCTCAAGCTTCCTTTTTAGTGGATGTTATTTTGCTGAGCCTTGCGGTTGACTCCATCCATCGACTCTGAACAGCTTCCAAGTTAACTATTCTTTGACAAAAATGTTTCCGTGAACTGCATCTCGCTGACAATTGTTTTTTCGCGTTTTCTTGAGGTTCTGATTGACGATGGCCGAATATGTACCACCTACTATTTTATTTTATTTTTGGAAAAAGTTCATTCCCGTAATGGCAAGATGGCAAATCCCACTAAAAAAGAACTTGTTCTGTATTTATGCTGAATAAATTTAACAGAGCTTAGAATTGTCAAGCATTCTCAATGAATGAATCCAATCCAGTCTCATATTCTTTTTTTAACCATTTCATTAGTTATTGATCGCTTCAAAACAATTGAAGAGAGACGAAGCATTTCTCATTCCAAAAAATAACGTCTGTAGAGAGAATCATTCGAATTTCCATAATCATTGTTTCATAGATATAACAAGAAATCTGTGTAATTACAACACATAACCTCTTTGGAAATCAAAATCACTATAGATAAGAGCACCAACAGGTTAAAATCATTGTGAATCGTTTTCTGTCATTATCGATTCTCGAAGCTTCGATTGAATATAAACACTGCACAGTATACGGATTTCACTGAAAACCGAAAATGACTTATAGAGTAAATGGTAGCAAGGCACTACTGTTCCGCTTATGTTGTTGATTAGATATGGATCTCGTTCTCATAATTTGCAAACGGTGCTAAGAATGACATGTATTTATTGTCATTTTCCTATATTTTAAGTCAGTAAAAATGACATTCATTAGCTCTGCAAGCTTAATCAAACAGAACGTATGCTCCCCGGCGAGCGACCATAATTAAAATTGAAATAACATAAACAATGTTTAATAATAACTATTGCGAATATAATCACCGTCAATCCGAAATATTGATAATAAAGATTTTAACAATAAAGCCACTTGTCTCTCTTGTTGACAAAAATTTAAAAAGGTTAAATGAAGTTGTCACCTTAGCTTGGCCATATGTCACTAAATGCATATACACACTTAAAAAATGTTGCATCTTCTTAGATGCACATAAAAGGAGCGTCGAGATTCACTTACATTCACTATACATAGCATGTAAAGATAAGTCATATCATTAACTTCACAGTAAATTTAACTGAAGTTTACATCGATACAGACGCAAAATTTATATTTACATGTTAGTAGATGTAATATTGTGTCATCACTGAAGAAATTACGGCATACTTGAATTTACGTCAAGCGTAAATTTCATTTTTTCTAAGAGTGTACGATAGAAAATGTGAGAGCACAAATAAAAATGTGACAAAGGAAAAAGGGCTGTAACTGATGCTGGAGGAAAAATGATTAGCTGGTAAGGTATTTGCATGGAATTTTAACGAGCGATAGAAAGCTGAATACACGAATCTTAAAATATCTGTTGTTATTATTACGTAACAATGACCACACTCTTATGTAACAGAAAGCATCATTTCTCTTTGTTAAAAACCTTCAATCAGGACCTAACATCCGAACAAAGCTCCAAACCGAAATGCCTCACTTCGCTAAACGTAAATCTATGCAAAAACAATGGGTGAAACCTGCACCGTGATCCGTAATACACGTTCCGAACATACATTTCACCGTGCCCTAGGGGACTGCCGGTAACGTGGGCCATAATTTAAAGAAGAGCCATTTCGATATGGCGTGACTGGGGCTGAAAAGTTTTCCTGTTTCATCGATCCTTTGCCATCTACGGTTCATTGTGGCGTGACGAAGTTCGTTGATAGGATTCTGGCACGAAACGAGCAGTGAAAAAGAAATCGGCTGTCACGGTCAACTGGTTTCCGGAAAATGCGTTCTGCAATCATCTGCACAAAAAAGTCAGAGCTAATAACATAGACACACACGGACAATTTTTGGGTTGAGCAACCAAATGGAACCATTTGTCAAATTCAGGCAGCCCGTTTGAAAACTGACAATTTGATTTGGCACCGGGAAAACAAATTTCCACCCTGCTGTTACACAAACTCAATCAAATATACCCTACTAATTCTCTTTGTTCACATTGTTTCGCTTCCCATTTTCAGTGTGTTCGTCGGTGAAGATAACCAGCCTGAAAGTGCCATCCACCTATCTATTAGATAAGAATTCGAAAAATCCGGACCCGCTGATACTGGATTGCGAGTATGAAGTCGACGAAAGTGAGAAGGGTTTCGTGCTCAAATGGTTCCTCGATGGACAGCCGGTATATCAGTGGATACCGACGAAAAATCCGTTCCCATTTGTAAGTGTTATGCATATTTCTATCCTCTTTTTTACATGCCACTCACAACTGTCAATGCTTATCACAGTTCAAGACATGGTGGCCTCAATTATTCATTTAGAATTTAATGGAATTTAATAGTGCCAAAGTCAGACGGACTTTGGAACGTACAAACTGAGAACGACCAGTGCAATCTTTTACCTGACAGCTTTTTGATTTTGCAGCAATCCTTCAAAAACCGTGTCGACACCAGTTACGTCGTATCACAGGAGCGGCTACACAAGCATCGTGCCATGGCCATCATTAAACCGCTGGCCAACTTCACCGGAGAATACGCCTGCATGGTTCAAACGTTTGCTTCGATTGACCGGAAGTCAGCGAAGCTGAAAATCATTGGTAAGCATAAGCTCTCCCATACAACTGTTACTCCCCAAAGGGTCATAAACTACCCTACGTTTGCGTAGATTTGTATGCATGCATATGTGTGAGTGTATGGGTTTGGCATAGGTGGAACCGGAATGTGGCACAACGTTAATCTGCTTCGTCTCTAATTGATTTCACAGTTCAAGAGTCCAAGTTTGATCTCAACTACTACCTAAACGGGGACGGCTACATCACGGTTGATTGCCACGCACGGGACATTTCACCGCTGCCGGAACTGCAGATTCGGTAAGTGTTATCAACTTTCGGTCCTGTCGTTATAGTTAAGGCTCGCTCGGTAAACGCCTGTATGTAAATGAAAACCGACTGATGTGAAACCGAGCGAATGAGAGGATCTGTTTTGTAAAATAAGCGCAACGAATTTGATGCCGTAATCCATTATGGTCGGAATTTTACCCCACACACACACACACACGCATGTGACATTGATGGATACGCTGTGTCGATTTTATGGCGACGGAATGAAAAATGATTATTTTTAAAATCCAATTTTTCATTAATGACAAAATGCCTGATACGGGTTTTCGCTCGAACGGGTTGCTGAAATTTGATGAATGTAGCAAGTGGGATGTTTAAATTTTGTTATCTTCATATTTGAATGCTTGAGCGGTACTGTAACGTGATGGGAATGTTGCGGGGCATCTTTATGTGAACATAAATTATGTAAAAAAATTCATTTACATTATGCCGCCCAATAAGTTTTAATAGTTTGAATGTGTCATCGTTAGTGTTTGGAATGCCTGTCTAAGCAATAAAAACATCAAAATTAAATGTAACGGAGTTTCTGTGCTGACTTACATAGTGAGGACGGAAATCTACATTAAGGGCCATCATAAACCACGTTGACTCACTAAGAGGAAGGGGGAAGGAAGTGTACGTTTGTTTACTAAAGGGGAGAGTTTGTTCAATGTTCACGTAACCTCAATATTTTATTTAGAAAAAAAACGTTGTTCGAAGTTCAGCCAACCCTTTAAACGAAAAACGACTTCGAGAGAGGTGAATGATTGAAATATCGCGAGTAAAAATTTGCTAAAAAATAGATCGTTGAGGCTAAACCCGACCATGCGAACTCTTGGCTTGGTTTAAATTGAACTACTCTTCGAAAAAATAATAAAAGGTTTTCAATACAAAATAAATTTTTTTTTCGGTCGAAAAGTAAGATCGGCCGAGTGTGGATGGATCTTTATGGAAATCTTTCTCCGATCATCAAAACTTGTGAATGTGCTTAATCCACCTAGCAGTGAGATGATACCTTTCCTTATCAATCCGTATGTGTTTTTAGCGTGAATATTCTTGGATGTTTTTAGTTTTTAGTTTTTTGAAATTATTTTAGTGATTGATTTTAAATGACAGTTATTCCTTTTAATCTAAACGTGTGACAATAGATTAAGCATTCCATGAGATGTTGAAGTGAATTCCTCTTTAATGTTTTTTGCCATTATTTATGGTACTTCCAAAAACGGTATTGAGAGACTAGCATAATCCAAATAACTCGTATGTACATGAATGAGTATGGCGAATAAATCGAAATAGTTTTGAGCCCGACTTTGGAGATTTTTTGGTATTGTCTCTTCTAAAGCTTGCTTCAGATAGAATTGGAACAAAGACATTTGCCTGTATTTCAGTTCGTTATTATTGAATTCAAGATCTTTTTTATACAAATGTAGCGTTTTCTTCATACTTTTAAGAAAAAATACGGATAAAATTATTCGTCACGGTTTCGAAGGAATTCTCGAATTTTTACTGTAACACGGCTCATTAGGCGGCGCACACCTTCTTCGTCCATAGTTTTAGCTATCTTATTCCACCAGATCGTCAAGTGATTGATGTCTTTGATAACCTTTCCCTTTGCCTTGAGTCTCCTGATTGTCCAGTATTTCTCAATAGGGCGGAACTGGGGGCAGTTGGGTGGGTTAAGGTTTTTCGGAACAAATTGGACCCTTTTTCTGCATACCATTCTTGAACGACTTTGCTGTAATAACAGCTTGCCAAATCAGGTCAAAACATTACGGGATGGTCGTGGGATCGCATGAACGGCAAAGTTCGTTTTTGGAGACACTCTTTTTGGTATAGTTCCGATGTCATTGTCTTATTTGTAACGAAAATTTTCATTTTTTTTTGCCACAGCTGCAAATGCCCCGCCAAATCATAAAATTTTCTTGCAAATTTGTTGGCAAAAACAAATTTAAATTTGACTGGAACATCCCCCCGAGCTGTTGCCAAATAAAATGTTTGACCTGGGATTTGCCCGAAGTTAGCCTTGACATAGGTTTCATCGTCCATCAGAAGACACCTGTCGAACTTGGTCAGCACCTGGTGGTAATATAGTTTCCGAGCACGAATTTTGATTACACTATTCTGTTTTATTGTTCGATTTGGCTGTTTGCTAGTTTGATACGACTTGATTCCTTTCCGGAGTCGAGTTCTTCTCACGGTACTATGGCAGCACCGAATTTTCTGGCCAAATCACGGTCCGACAGATTAGGATTCCTCTTAATCGTCTTCAAAATCTTACCACGCAGTTTCCGGTCGACAGTTCCACTCCGACGATTGGTTTGAGGCTTTCGAATCGTCGTCAATGTTTCCTTATACCGTTTGATAACGCGGTATTTCTGGGCAATTTCAGCTGTTTAGCTAGCCTATATGCAGACCACAATGGATTTTCCAATTAACTGTGCACATTTTTTTCCCTTCTTTCGGCTTCCATGTTGATTGCTTAGTTACAAAGTACAGCCGATTTGCGGAATGTCAAAAAGCAAAGCGATCTGAGCAACAATTTGTTCCAATTCTAAATGAAGCAAGCTTTATGACGGTTTGAATGTTAAAAACTCATCACCCTGTAAATTCAAAATTGGAATTCGGAATTGGATAAAATTCATCAATTTTGTGTAAGCTCATAAGTTTATTTTAATTTTAATTATTGTTTATTAAACTCGTTCAGGCCTTCTTTCAGCTTCTCTATTTCCGATACTTTCGGACACGGAATTTGTAAATCGGTGTAGCCGAAGTCAATTACTTTCACCTAACGGATTGTGAACCATTTCATTAAATTCAAAATTTTTGGAAACCAGTGTAGCCATCTTAGAGAAATCGTAGTGACAAATAACATTTTTAGGTACCTTCCGGGATAAATTTATGTGAAATTCTTACACTAATCACCCTGTACTTCCTGCACTGAAAGTCGGATCTGATTAAAAAACATGAATGATGAATAGATGGACGAAATCGGTTCAGCCATCTACGAGCAAAATGAGGGTCATTATTTCAATTTTACTACTTGTAGTTTCGGAACCAGAAATGGGATCTAAATGAAATTCAAAAACCTTATATGGGAGAATAGGACTTTTCATATGAGTCTAAGTTTGTAGAAATCAACTAAGCCATCTCCGAGAAAAACAAATGAAATTTTCTTCAGACCCAAATTCACTTCTTCGAGTGGTATAAGGGTGTAAAATGTTGTGTTCTTCCAGCAATTATTGATGCGAGCAATATAAATCAATATAAATATGAAATTGTTTTGAATTAAAAAATACTGTCATCTTTCTAATGCATATGAAATTTTCGAACGATTATGTTGGCAAAAATGAACAGTGCTAAAATCGAAACGTCATGAAAAAGAGTGCTATTTTAGGTGCTAAAAAACAATTGCCTAAAACAGTATTGAAAATCGTGTTTCACTTTGCTCCAAAACACCGCTTTAGCATCAAGCGGGTAAAACTCCTACTACTGGAAAAGTTGCTTACACAAAAAATCGATATCACCAGATGAATCGATTTTAACAAACTAAATCTTATTGGTTAGCTATTACCGTGCGAAATCAATGTTTTCAAGGTCAATTGAGACAGATATTGTAAAAAACAAATAATTTTGACAAAAAGCTTCGTGTAACTCAAAAAATAAACATCCGATCTCAAAAAAATTCAGTACATTTACTAGCATTAAAAATCGAAGACGTAATATGTAAGCACAAGAGCAAATTCAGCAGGTGGAAGTTTTATATGGGAGATCTATGATAGAACTGTAACTATAACAAACGTATGTAATAATACTATTATTTTCTTGTTCTATTTTCGGATAATTCGCAAAAATTAGTCTGAGCTTCAGTTTTCTTCTTGTGGCCGAACACTTTCGTTTAAATGATTTGCTTGCCTGAACAACCATCGAACTATCGATAACCATTGAAATGAGTACATTAATCAAAGGTTTCTATGTAAAAGTTTTGAGGCGTTTGAAATAGCGAAATTGTAGTTTCTTAAATTCCACAGTACATGCGGAATCGATTTAAGTTTCGCCAGCAGATGGTAATTATTATAGCTTCCATACCCAAGCAACCGAACGTTTCACAGTATCTGAAAAAAATAACTATCAAGTTTCAGTTTTTTCCGCGTGAACTTTCTCGTTGCTTGAAAGTGCGCGTGAAACTAGCAGAACAATGCATTTAAAAAGCTGCTTGCAGTCCTGGCAGATCATTTTACTTACTAGTTGTTAAATCTTTAAATCTCTCTCAGCATATTCTGTTTCGTTCCCTTATCTTATAAATAAAAATGCAATTAATAATAGTTTGACATCTTTTTTCTGTATCGGAGATAGTCAACTTGAGTTACTATTTTAAAATAGAAATGACTAAGAAAAAGTAAATTTACTATTTCTAACTCAGAAATCACAGTAAATTAATTTTTTTCCATGTGTTCTTTTCGTTTGAGTAAAGCAGTTTGATTGGGAGTGGACAAAAAGGGTGTAGCCGGGTTTGCATATCAAAACTGCCCCCAAACAGAAAATTAACATTATATACGATGTTTGAAAGGGTTTATATTGGAGATGATTTTCCCAAAGTTTAACCCTTCAACTGCCATATTGGTGGAGTTATGGTGGTTCTTCTGATTTTCATTCCATTAAAATTTTTCAAAAACCTCTTTAAGAAAAAAAATGAAAAAAAATCAGGAATATTTTAGGAATTATAGAAAATCTTTCTTATTTTTTTTTAGAATTTTTCGAAATGTATTTCATGTGAACAAAATGTTCAAAATTTTTGAATTTATTTGAATCGCACTTACAATTTTGGTACCACTCTAGATTTTACATAAAAAAAAACATTAATGAGTACATTACGCTGTATTTTTTTCGGATTTTTTTTAAAATGTGGACGGGTATAATATCAAACTTTAAAAATAAAAATCATTCGAAAAAACCATGCCAAATTGTCATCATCCGATGGAGACGCATAGTATATAGTTCTAAAATCCTATATCACATGCCCTTAGAACTAAATACCATGCATTTGCATCTACAACTTGAGTTCAGGGCTTAAGGAAGAATTTTTATTAGGAAGGACAAGTGAGAGAAACATGAATCAGAACTAATGAATTAACAAATATTTACGTTTTAATATACGGTTTAAAGTTTTTATTTATGAACCGATAAGTCATTTTACATTTATTGTATTCAAATCAAATAATAACTATATTTAGTAAAAATTCTAAAGGACGATAAAATTATAGTTCTGTTGCAGAATAAGATATTTTTAGATACCAAGCGCAAAATCAAGGAAAATTCGAAACCAAGCGAAATCTAAAAAAACTATCAGTTTTAAAGTAAAATGTTCGTCGACGTTCTGTATCACATGGTATGAAAAGCCAAGTTGCCTGAAATTGCTCAACAAGGCAGCTAACGTCAAACGGCTTAAGCTCATAAAGACGGATTAATCAAACTGAGATCGGACTGACAGTAAATCCGTCGAAACAAAATGTATGAGAGTGAAAGGCTTTAAAATATAACACCTTCCTACTCGAATAATGGCGGGTGGCAACGACATCGTGGTGGTTGATGAATTCGTGTATTCATTCATTTATGACCGCGTATAAGGATACAAGAAAATTAATACGTCACCATAAGAAATTAATCACTGGCGTATAATGCACAGTTTTCAACAGCTGCTTGAAGATCCACCTATCAAAGAGTGGTCATAGTCTGAGCTGTATGGAGACGACTTCTAGATACATTATAAACGGGCTTGAGCTGATACGTGAGAAAAGTACTCCACGAAACACCAGAAAAAGGCCACTAAGTGCAAGTAAATTCGATGAACTATATTTGCGAAAGCGTTTGAAATTAATCTTTTATACATAGCTCAGTTTCTCATTCATTCTTAGTTAATACATATTTCGATTGAAGCAATAGAACAATACGATTTTCCGAAACTGTTTAATAAAGAGGTCCTTTTCAGGAAATAGCAAAAATCGACGATGCGAATTAATACGTTCTTTTTGGGTCTTCGGGACTTGCTGCAGGCGCTTCGACTTGATTTCTATCTGGTTTATAGTATTTCTTAGAACTGCTAATAGCTAACCTCGAAACCTCCAGACTATCCCGCAAGATGTTTAAGTTAGAAACGAATTACAACCGTTCGCCGGCACACATGTTCATTAATGCATTCCCTACATTATTGCTTGGTAAATCGAGCTAGGCGTGCGGGCGTGTGTGAATAAGTTGTAGATGGAAACGCATGGTGTTTAGTTCTAAGGGCATGTGATATATGACCTTAGAACTAAATACCATGCGTCTCCATCGGATGATGACCATTTGATGGGGACGCATGGTTTTCCGAATTATTTTTTTTAGGTCTTATATTATACCCGTCCACATTTTTTAAAAATCTGAAAAAATTACAGCCTAATGTACTCATAAATGATCTATTCATTCGAAAATTTTGAACATTTTTTTCACATGAAACACAATTTGAAAAATTCTGAAAAAAATCAGAAAGATTTTCTATAATTCCTAAAATAACTCTGATTTTTTTCAATTTTTTTGCTTTGTTAAATTTTAATAAAATGAAAATCACCTAAGTTAAAGGGTTAAAATTTTGGGAAAATCATCTCTAATATAAACCCTTTCAAACAGCGTATATCAATTTATTTTCTGTTTGGGAGCAGTTTTTATATGGAAACCCGGCAACATTCTTCCCCAAATTTGTCGCTCGTCATAAAAAGATTCAGTTTTAGTATTTATCCGGAGAATCGGAGATTGAACCCCAGACCCGGAGAGGCGTAATTTCCATTTTCATATACTGGTTAATTGTACAAGAAATATTTCCATTTCGAACATAAATGTGGCTATGCTGAAAAGAGCAGTCAAATATCAAACAAAGTTAGGATTAAAACAGCCATTTAGTACTCCAATACAACATGAATGGTTACTTAAAGATCCATCATTAGATTAAATGGAATGTAGTGTAGTTTAGAATAACAATACATATTTACTTATCTTCGGAACAAACTAACAACGTAAATAACTTTACCATGGAGCATCTTCTCCAAATTTACCATGGGGAAGAATGGATAAAACTTATTCGTGAATGTCTCGAGTTGTAGGGGAGAGGGCTTGGTTGTGAACCGGGTTTTTTAATCTGTAACTCTTTATAGATTTTTTTAAATAAATTCAAGATATCATTGGAAAGCTGAACAAAACGCGCAACTTTTTCATTTCGGCAGATTTGACATTCGATCGTTCGGTAAATTTCTGCGACCGATTTTTGAAGGGCGTGATGTTTAGCTGTTTTAAAATAAAGAGGCTGGGTTGTGAACCATCGATAAAATACTGTTGAAACTCGGAAAACTCTAAGTGATACTGATAATTGTTTCAATAGTGAAAAGAGCACCTATTTACAGGAGGCCTGATTTTGAAAATTTGTTTTAGAGGTTCGTTTTCAGCAATTTTAGGAATCTTCATCCGATGAATTTAAAATGTTTATAAAGAAATTTTTTTATAAAGTCACACACCTTTTAATCACAATAGGATATTTCATACACAGTAAGTAACACAAATAGAGTAAAATTTAAAAAAAATCTTGAATTCAAGATATCTAATGATATTTGACAGTTCTGATACAACTCTAGCATGGAGTACGAATTGATTGAGGCATGACGCAATTTTTTTTCAAAGATATTTTTATTCAGGCCTATTTGCGTACAAGCTTAGGCCGAATTAGCTTATTTTTTAAATAAAGAATTTTTCGAAGTGGATCTCGTTGTCACTCTTTTTTTATGAGGAGAAGAGCTTCCATTTCCCTCCTGCGAAGGTTGAGGGGCACTTTGTTCGTAGCTCGTCTCGTCATCCATTGCCTCATCGGTTGTATTGTTGTTGGTGTCCATCTTCGTTTCGTTTTCCTTGTTGTTCGTAGTCTTGAGCAGTTGCAGTTGCTGGTTTTTTTGATGGTGAAACATGAGTGACAACAAAACATAACTGACATGTAACCAACTGATTTTCATAGGTAATCAACGTTTTACACGGACGTGTCCCACCTTGACCACAAATGATGTAAGATGGAATTGCCTTACGTAGTTGCATACGCACAACTCGCACGCCATTCCGGATGCCGGGGAAAAAATTCCGCCTTACTTTTCTTTCGATGGAAAGGATTTCACCGTACTGCGACATATTCTCCCGAACGAACATATCGGTGGCCTGCGGGGGAAGGTCATGCACGCGTACTGCTATGGCATTGTCCACCATGTGCACAGGAATTTTGTATTTAATGTTGTCACACTCAACGCTGTGCACTTCGTTGTTAACCGAAGCGAATGCAAGTGCATCGCTTTCACGTTTAAACAAAATGTACACACAGTTATACGCCTTGTTGAATTGAATCTCACTTACATTATTAACGTCTAGATGCATTCGTTCTTTAAGTAAGATTTTAATTTCATTTGCTGCTGGTCTATCTTTGTAACGCTTTAAATCTATACAAATTGAATTCGGTCTTGCAGGCCAAGTTTCAGGCTTTGTTAAATCGTATTTGACCATTCCGTACACTCTATTGTTCACTGACGTATTGTCTTTGTTTCTGTTGTTTCGACCGTAAACGATTTTCGACTGTGTCGGGTGAGATGCGAGCACGAACTGATGACGCAATTTTGTCTAACGTCAAAACAATCTTACAATACTTACAATCTGAATACGGTTAAAACAATACAGGATCGCAAAATACAATTAACACACTGAACAAATACGCAAAACACTAACGATTTAAACACCTTTGTTTTGCACAAACTTTTTAAAATCTACTCAAATATTAAACCTGGCATTTCTGATGTAAACGACATGTGGCTTTTGTAGTAATAATAGCGTGCAAAAAAAAAGTCAAAATTTTAAGTGCTAGAAACCCCTCAATGATATTACCAATGGTAACCACATGAAGCAGTTTAGAGGAGTTCGTATTGCTATTTTTAAAACTTTGTTGAAATTCATCAAACCGAAAGAGCCTGGGCAGCCTACATACTATCGTTAACTGAAAGCTGATGATATTACTATTTTCAAAGAAAATAAAACTTGGTTTGACATTTGAACCGCTTGGATTGTTGTTTATTATTTGAGGAACAACACCATCACGAATTTTCGACAGTGTTTTAGAAACACTTTATTTCAGACTTTAAACATGGATTTTTTGCCCGAACAAAAAGGCGAGCCAAGACACATTGCCAGTTTTTTTTAAATACCCAAACTGTAGATGAATTATCGATTGCATCAAAAACAGGACCGGCACTCCTCCAGCTGTCGAAAAGCGGGCCTTAATGTGCTCATTGTACATTAAGGGATCACTGTAAAATTTCTTTTTACAATCAGTCCTTCTGGAATGATGATATTTGTCCCTAAAGAGTATGGGGGGAGATCGATCGTCGGTTTTATTGTCAATGAATCTGGTTTTGTCGATTTAGTGGAGCTTGGGGATAATATATTGGCTGCCGAAGGTTTCACCCAAAAAAAGAAAATTTATTCAAGCGTCAGTGTATTTTTGTAATGCCACCTTTTGCATTCAATCCACAATTTACTAATAAAGAAGAAGACAATAAAGATTTATCAAATTTTATCATCATGAAAATTTACAATTTTCCATCAAAAATGATTTACTTTTCACGAGACGATGGCCATTCAATTTCGACAAGCTTATAATTACCATTACTGAAAATCAGTAGCAGTCACACGTAAGTATCGTTTGAGAAACCATATCGACGTTTCGGATTGCTTTACCGAGTGCATATAAATTAATCTCCACTTACGCTTATCAACAACGACGTTTGATTCGAAAATCTTGTGGCAAATAATTGACAGTTTTAAACGTCCATTTGCAGATGGGCAGAAAGCATTATAACATTTAAAATTGGCACGAATTTGTAAACGATATGAGAAATCTACTACATGGAATAGGAAGTTCTGGGGCAAACAAAGAAAAAGATGATTTTTTATCGTGAAAACTTTTTTATTCTTCAGTATAATCTTTATCTAGAGCGATACAATTGACCAATCCTCCAACATTTTAATGCCCTTGGAAAAAAAGATTTGTTAACGCCTTCAGAATTGGCTTCCGTTTCTGCTATGACCTCCGCATTCGACTTTCCGTGGAGAATTTTTTCAGGTTAGGAAATAGATAATAGTTGCTGGGGGTCAGGTCTGGAGAATACGGGGATGGTTAACCAATCCGTACCGTAAATCATTCAATTTCACCGTTACTTTTATGCATGAATACGCTGGTGCGTCTTTTTCCTTAGCTTAATGAAAACTAGAACTGGTCTGACACGATTAGCTGTTATTTAAACGCTAGAGTCACCTAGAGGCTTGTTCTCAACAAAAATATACACGGATCGAAACGTTTTCGGTCGTTTCTCAAAAAACCTCACTTGCGTGAAAACCTGTCATTAGTTTTCTCCTCATCCTTAATGATTTAAGGCAAAAACCAAGGATTTGTATGCCTTGACGTGATTTTTAATAATTGAACTCATTTTTCGGATATTTTTTACAGCATATCATTTTAATAATCTACGCATATAGTTCTAATATCTACGGGGTACAAAAATAGATAGCAAAATAGACAAAAACAAAATCTCGAATCAGTAGATGTATATGTTTCTGTTGAATTTGTTTCCGTTGATACGGGACTGTAAATGAATACCTTGGACTTTCTCTTCATGTGTTTTCAAATGCTGGTTAGTTTCATTGGTAAAACAATTTCCCCGATTAGGAGTTAGCTACGGGTTCGAGTCCCGTCTCTGCGGTAACATTTTCGCGGTTTTCATTACATAATTGTGTTCACATGTCAATTTTGCAATCTGTTTTCCCCGGTAGATACTGATCATATACAAAAAATACCTCAAGACTGTTCTACATCTTAACAAAGATAACACACAAACCGTTCAAACAGGAATGTTTCTTCTAAATCATTTATTTTTAGTCCCATACAGGTCACTTCATTATGAATTGTTGGAACAATTTGGTCCAACGCCAAATAAATCTATTTGATTTTGGACTATTCTAATACAATTTGTGAAACAGAATATTTTGAGGTTAAAGAACTCAATGTTTAGTGAAATGTACTCAAATATGATTGAGAAAATGTCACTAAAACTAGAGGTCAAAGAACTCAAGTTTCGAATTGAAATCACTCAAATTTTCTTGGTAATACGCATATATTTGTTTTGATTTAATTTTACTTAAGTTTTTACATCTTTATTCCTTTACTCAAAAATTAGTATTTTATTGCAATAAAGATATAACAATGTATTAATCAACGGAAGAGTAACACATTGAAATTGAGATCTTTTGTGCAGATATTTGATGATAAAATCTAAAATACATTTATAATTTGAAACCAATTCAAACTGTGTTCGAATATTTAAGGAAGTCATGGCATCATGAAACTTTGTCAGACTAAGCGTTGTATGGCCTGACCTGACATTGATTATAGGGCGTTGGGATTCCATGTCAACTTATGAAGTCAACATTTTCAAATAACACAAAAAATCTGTTATTCTTTTCACATAATCTATTAGAATAACATCTTTTAGCATCATTTTATTGTAGAAATTTCATTTCATCTGTGAATACAGATGAATACAGATTTTTTATACAATCCAGAGATGCCAAATATTTTCATAGATAATCTGTATTGCGACTATCTATGAAAATATCCGGCATCTCTGTCTACAGTTCACATTGAATGAATGACAGCTGTTCGTTTATATACGCTCAAATATAAAAAGTAATATTAGGGTGGATATATGTATTTTGCATCGTTTTTAGTACAGATTTGCATAAGAGGAAAGAGAACGAAGAAAATGTCTGGGGTAAATCATAAATTATATTAATTTTAGCCAACAAAATCATGCAAACTCTTTAAGTAGATCAAAGGTGGATATACTTTTTTACATAATGTAGGTAAATACAAAAAAAAATTCTTACAAAGCAAATGCAAAGCTGCGTGTTGCTTCTCGCAGAATGAAGCCGCATAACAATTTTGTTATGTCACGATAAACATGTAAAATAGAAACGTTATTGATTCGATCTTGCACGCTCTTCGAACATAACTCATGGTTTGAGTTGCGATTACTCAAATTCCTGAATTGAAACAAAATGTCAAAATTTGATTATGGATTTGAGTAAAATTTAATCAGGCCACAAGTTCTCTAGCATTTATTCATACATTAGAGTAAGCGTTATGTTTTTAAACATTCGAGTGAAAAAATGCTTCTTGCAGTTCAGTGCGTTTCCATTATCGGAATATTTTAATCGAATTTAAGAATTCATTCAAGAATACGTCGTTTTTCATTTCCGTTTCAAGATCCAAACCAGGAAATCATCAATCATAGTTGTTTTCAATAGAAATTTTGTAGTTTCAATTTTACTAAATGAAACGTTTAACATAAGGAGATATCAAAATCATTCAATTTTGACTCCAAACTGGTCAAAAGGAAATGGTGTTGAATCACTTTTTTGCACTTCCCATTTAAAAAAAAGAATAACTTTAACTAGAAATACATGTAGGGGTAGATGGGGTAAAACTCACCCCCTAAGCAAATGTTGCTATATTTCAACTATAAAGAATAACACGGAAGAGTTTCATGCATGACTATCTTTCTTAATAGATATTTCTCAAAATTACGTACAAATACTCACTCAATGCATTGGAAAATACATGAAATATCTTATTTTCTAAAGCCCTTCAAAATTGTCTGTTGAAATATATGCGGGGCATGACGCCCGATCGTGGAAAACATGAAAAATGTACATTTTTAATTACGCGAAGTGACGATTATCTGAACATAGAGGCAGGAGGATCTTAAACAACGGGTAAACATCCATCAAAACAACGGATTAAAACTCATGACAACCACGGGGCAATATGCACCCTCATAAAGCTTATTCTTCTTATTTAAAGAAAGCTTTAGACTTTTCGTTGACGAAATATTTGCCAGGTGGAAGAATGTTCACTATTATTCATTAAATTGATAACTTATGGATAATTTTTGTAAGCGACTACTTGAGCATTTTGCCTCATTTAATTCGGGCCATTTTGCCCCCAAAAATATGAGACGATAAATTTGACGATTTTTCTATAAAATTGCAAATACATTGTCTGTATAAGAAATAATTTTAGAAACCCGAATGATTGGCAAATAAGTTTACTGGTTACATAATTAAATCATCTTCCTCACCCTAGAAAATTACTATGGAATGAACATAAAAAATTACTGATAACAGAGACATAATTGGTTTTTTATTATTTTTTCATATATGATTGAACCATCGCTACCAAAGTTTTATGGTAATCGGTTGTTATGGCGGGCTTTCAGTTTCATTAAAATTTCAGTGAAAAAAATGGGTAACTTTTGAGAAAAGCAAAAGGTGCATTATGCCTCGGGTTATGCGTTTTACCCCATCTTCCCCTATATAAACGTTGACGAAGAATAATTTCTTTATTCTGAGGGCAAGGAACTCAAATTTTAAGTTAAGCTGACTCAAATTTTGAAAAAATGAGGATGTGCAGCATTGTTAATATTAAATATGTTTGGAACCTACGAAAAACTTCGTTTATTTCAACGGGACGACCCTGGTACTGTAACAAGTAGACGAACGAATCACACAAACTCTGAAGCAAGTCCTAGCATGCATTAACGATTTTGTGAGAAATCTCCAACTTCCCTCAGACTATTTGCCTGCGCTTAGTGTTCCTTGTGAACATCATGCTTAATTTGCATGCACAATTTCATCGATATCTGCAAATCTTTCCAACAGTTTGAAAAATCACGCAGAATAATTTTAGAATCGATTTGTAGTGATATTTCATCTATCGGTTTTCAAACTATCGGTTTTTCAAATTCAACGTTTTTAGCTTTGTCTTACGCTTGACTTTTTGAAATGAATTGACGACGCGTAATTCGAGACTCGTTTAGTTTAAGATCAGTAACTGCTTTTATGCTCTTACTTCAGGATATCCGATTCATAATTGGCCTTGATTCTTCGTTTGACTTTAAATTATAAAACCCTAAAAGTAATTACCAAGTTAATTGTATTTTACCATCAACAATACCATTGCTTCTTCACACAATACTCTAGAGTATCGAGAATTATTTCACACTTTTACCAACTGATTATTTCATATGAGACGAATGAAGGTACCGTGAATTTATATCAATTGTATCGACTTGTGGAAACGCTGTTTCACGGTCCGTAATAAATATCTATCCACCGACAAAACTGATTTCCTGTGAAATAAACCTACCATTCGTTCATAATCCCTGCGGAAAGCCATAAAATTGATAGAGATAGAAAGCAATAAATCCTAATAATTTCATCACATTCCTTCTTTCCTTGGCCACGGATGAGTGGGGGGAAATGCGAAGCAGTCTTTTTTCTGAATTTCAGTTCACGCAGTATAAAAAGGATAACCCTACAATAGAGCAAAACCCATATCACGAAAATGCTGTGTGATGATTATTTATTTCTATAATCCGTACACTATCCTGAGCTGAAAATGGCAAGGAAATGGAACTTTCTGAGTGGAGCGAACTCCTGCCGTCAACCCTCGCTAATAGTGCAAATAGCAAAAAGACAGAAAATCGATCCAGATAATTGGAACTCCTTTCGTTTCGGGAGGTTAATGTGTTGCTTATCGGGACGGTGATTTTCGCTTTCCTGGGTGAAAGTATTTTTTGTTACTATTTTCAATAAATAAAAAAAATATCCGATAGAAACGAAGGAAAACAAACTGATCGCAAACATTTCCGTTTCTGGTTTTTCTTTCTTTTTTCTTACATGTACCGTGTGCCGGGCACAAACCGCAACCGCCCGTCAACATCATTCCTTCACTGCACAAATACACTCGTACACAAACACACAGGATCAACGATAAATTATTCGAAACGCAAAAGCTCAAGTCGGTGCAGGGTGAGAATAATTTGTACAACGTGTCCATCAGTGGCAGCATACAGAAAGAGGAGCTCGAAAGTCCTACCACGATCGAGTGCTTCCTAATGGTGCCGGAGACCAACTACACCAAGAAGCGTTCTACGATTTATTACGGTAAGTGCCAGACATCACGGAAAGCTTGTTATTGTAAGCGATTTTTTCACTTTCTTGAGCTTCGATGCTTTTTCCTATTTCGTATGTTGGCAAAATGTCTTTTTTTATTCTTGATGCTTCCTTTTCCCGCGTTATGTCCATTTGTTTGTTTTGCGGCATGTCTGCGACTACTGTACTGTGGTGGATATTCGATCCACGATATGTGGAGAAAGGTTTTGGTTATTCATTTGCTGTACATTTTTTGCATAACTCATCCTGCTTGTATACATTGCCCTTGTACACATTATCGGTCGCTTTGACGCTTTTGCCCTTCTTATGTGCGCGTTTCAATGTATTTCGATTTGCCATCTAATCCGAACTGTTGATTTATTTCTTATGGAGTTATTGAGTTGAATGATATTTAGCTGCATAATTGGTAGCTAGAATAGAACTGCGAATGTTTCTACAATTCAACAGATACAAAAACAGGATTCGATATGTTAGCTGTCTTCAAATGGAGAGAGTTTCTCGTGCAGTTGATAATGACTGATTCACAAGTAACATTTGTTCTGCCACATGTTTCCTTATGAAAGATAAGAGATATGAATATTATTATCACAACTTTGGCTAAATCGATAGAAATAAAATCATCTGCCTGCTAAGCCTGTCAATTTGGCTCAAAACACTTAATGATTTAGAGGATGTGCATACTTAAATTTATTTACTGAATTTCAAAATACCAAGATTATCTCGCTAAAAAATATATATAGTTACTGCGAATCTCTTGGCAATTTGGCAACAGTCCATTGTAACCATGATTTCCTGCATTAATTTGACCGATAGCTACGCAAAAGCGCACAGAAAGAAATCATGGATAAGCTATCAGTCACTGAGCATAAGAAGGACTTTACATTGTTTTACTGATAGATTTTAAGGAGAAGGATGTTTCAATAATTCTAATTTTAATTTAAAACATTAAAAAGAGAACAAAACATGGAAAAATAACATGGCCAAAACATTCACTAGCCACTACCTATAAATAAGCAGACATCTGGAAGTATACATGAATGGTAGATGTTTAGTTTTGAATTTACCGTATAAAAAATGTCGTTCAAACCTTTTCGCCACTATTTCTATATTTTTAAGCTCCACAAGAAACGGTGATGTGGTGTAACGAAAAATCAACAAGCGAAATGCAGGGCACTAAAAAAATGCAGCAGACTAAAATAATATCCGAAAATTCATTTCAAGTTGAGTATTTTTGAAACTCTCAAGGAATACATATACAGATATTAACAATGCTTTTGCAAAGTTGGTCTATTCAACCTTTTCTTCTAAGATAAATGCCCAAAACTAAATGCATATGGGTACCCATCAACACTTGCGTCGAACATTCCTAACTTCACCTTTATCAAATCTTTGTCAGTTTTGAAAGCCGTCCCTGTTTTTATTATTTTCTTATTGGACGTAGTTCTGACGACTTTTTTGAGTTTTACTCCTTTGGAATAAAACGAGATTGGTGACTATGTACCATTCCATCACCAGTGTCGCATAAGGGTACGATGCCATATTCGACAAAAGCAAAGTGTCACCTTTGTGGGGTCGAAAGAAGGGCAACAGGCGCTTCTGGTCTCATCCTTATTTATATGGAGCTGATCGTTATGTACGGCTTACTGGATTTGTCTCACCCACAGATCGTCTGCCACACTAACTGCTTCTTGGAAAATTTGTTGTTTTTTTTCAGAGCATCCAGCCTCGACTAGCCGACAAAAAACTTCAGATCTTCTTAGTGTCCTCTAAAATTTTTATTGTACCAGAAATTGTTGAATTGCTAGAGAAAATGTGATCAAAAAGGCTATAGTCGGGTAAGCATGCTCAATCTGCTCCTAAAAAAATCATATTGTTATACATTTGAAAGAGTTTGTACTGGAGAATATTTTCCCAAAATTTTAACCCGTTAACTGTCATAACGATGGAGCTTCATTTCATTTTATTTCAATTTTGAAGCAACCGCTTTATCGAAAAGTTTGAAAAAGCCAGGGATGGTTTAGGTATTGTCGGGTAGGCTTACAATTTTTTAAGGATGTGTTTCTTGTTTTAAAAATATAATTTCGGAACACATTTTTTCATACTTCCGATTTTGGTACCACTCTAGAGTTTTCAATAATAAATAAACCATTTTTGAAACTGTTATAGTGATCCGGATTTCTTAAAAATGTAGAGGACCACAATATTTGATTTTTATAAAAAAAATTAACAATCCATCATGCGTTTCCATTGCAGCTCGTTTGAAGTAAAACGCATGGTGCTTAGTACTATAGTAGTTATGCATCATGCGTATCCTTCTAACAGAACTTTAATGGAGCCGCATGGTTGAATATTACCTTACCTTACCTAACAGCTATAGGCCTGGGGTGTCCTTTGCTGTATCAAGCATACGTCTCCACATAACTCGGTCCATGGCTGCTCGTCGCCAGCCACTCAAGGCACGGACGCTTCTGAGATCATCCTCCACTTGATCGATCTACTTTGCTCGCTGCGCTCCTCTTCTTCTTGTACCAGTCGGACTAGATTCAAGAACCATTTTCACTGGGCTGTTGTCCGACATCCTTATGACATGCCCAGCACATCGTAGACGTCCGATTTTAGCTATCCGTACGATGGGTAGTTCTCCTAGCAGCTGTTGCAATTCATGATTTATACGCCGTCTCCACGTTCCGTCTTCCATCTGCACTCCGCCATATATGGTCCTCAGTACCTTTCTTTCGAAAACACTGAGGGCGCGTTGGTCCTCTGCCAGCATAGTCCAGGTCTCGTGGCCATAGAGAACAACCGGTCTAATGAGCGTTTTGTGGATGGTCAATTTCGCAAAATTCGCACTAATACAAACTAATACAAACAGTTATCTATATCCGGAGGTGTACTTTACCATGGGGCACTTTTTCGAAATTTACCTTGTACAGGAATGGGTATGACTAAGGAGTGTATCGATAAGTAGTTAGCAACATTCAAACAGTTATTACTCTGAAATGGCTCAATTTTTTGCAGCGTGTTTTGCGGTGACATGATTGTTTACATGTCAATAACAGCTGCGCAATCGTTTGGTTTCGGTACGGTTTATCTTTTCAATGATGAGTCGAATTGATCCGGAAACGCGAAAGAAAATTTTGCACACTTGGTGCTCAGAAAGTGGTGTCACGTACAATGAAATTGCAAAACGGGTGAAAGTGCACCACAACAGTGTCAAAAATATTATCGAGACCTTAAGACCCTTTCCATGAAGGATTTACCCCGATTCGGTAGGAAAACGGGTTCCAGCCAACCCGGCCGGGACTTAAAAGTGGTTGAGTACATCAGGAAAAATCCATCGGCGTCGACGCGGGATTTGGCCAAGCAGTTCAACACCAGCATCGGGATGATTCAACGGATCAAAGTTCGGAACTCCCTGAAAACGTACAAGAAACAGAAGGTGCCGAAAAAGTACCTGGTACAGCAAGTTCAGGTCAAAACATGAGCGCGAAAACTGTATAACCGGATTCAACAGAAAAAAAAGACGGATGCATCCTGATCGACGACGAAATCTACGCCAAGGAAAACTCTCGAGCGCTGCCCGGACCGCAATATTATACGAAATCGGTGTACCAGGACCTGGACCACGGTGGCGATGGAAAAGTTTGAGCAGAAGGTGTTGGTCTGGCAATTTGTACCTGTGATTTGCGGTCGTCGATTTTTTTCACGAAGGGCACAATTAACGGAAAGCTGTACGAAGAAGAATGTTTGAAGAAGATAATGCTGCCACTGTACAGAAAGCATAAGGATCCTCCTCTCTTCTGGCCGGATTTGGCTTGAGCCAAAGAACTCCGTTCTGCTGTGGTTGTCAAAAAATAACACAAAAGGACGTCAGTCCACCGAACTACCCGGATCTTCGGCCAATTGAAAGGTATTGGGCAATTGTCAAGCGGCACTTTCGGAAGGAAGGTACAGTGTCCCAAAACATGCAGGAGTTTAAAAAAAACTGGACAGCTGCCACCAGGAATGTCACAAAAGTAATTGTGCAGAATTTAATGAAGAATGTCAAGTCCAAAGTGCGAGCGTTTCACAGAAACTAGAATTTTCTTCAATATAATCAGTGAAATGCATAAAAATATAATTTTTCTACAATATATCGAAAACTGATGTCAAAATATGTTTTTTTTAACTTTTTTATTCAATAATCAATGCTGCTAACTACTTTTCGATACACTCCTTAAATCGCGAAGATCGCTTGTTGTATTCAAGGCAGCAACATAATTTCTTCTTTAGAATTAAAATTCTAGAATTTGATTTAATTTACTAAAAATTACGATTTAAAGTTTGTGCACTTTTATTTAATCCTGGGTGCATTCCACAAAGAATCCAACGAAAGTGCTCAAACTCATAGTTGAGGCAAATTATTTAGATACTTTTAACCCAGATATGGGTAGAAGAGATTGACAAGAAAGCTAATATTTGCTCTTTTTCCGGTAAACTTCACAAAATTCTAAATTCTTTTTCTATTAACTTTTTAAGTACTACACAAGTATTTATTTCTAGGTGCATCCAGATTACCGTATACGACACGTTTTTATCGCTAGTGAAACGAACACATTCTCTGGATGGCTATAAACTAAGATAATTTTTAATTGACTAATATGAGGAAGCCATATTTGTGCATGCTGTTCAATTTATTCATTGAATTTTAAACCAAAATGATCTTTCTATAGATTTTTTCGGTTATAGCGAAACTTTTCATTCTCTGTTACTGATCAAAATCTATGGCATGGGCTGTGTATTACTTATTCGATTCATAAGCGAGTGTGATCGATTGATCATCTATACATCTATGTAGTTTCTTAAAAAATCTTCAATACTCAGATACACGATACTGGGTACTTTTTAAACCAAGAATAGGTTCCAATTTTTTTTGACATGCTAGCGTTAGTATTAATTAAAATTCGCACCGTCCGCAGTTCTGCAGATGCAACAATATTTACTTTCTTTTGCCTAGTCACGTTTATTTGGGTGTTGTGAAAAATACAATAATTTCGGTCTGCAACATAATAATCCATGGCGTTTGCTTAAACAAATAGGATTATAGTAGGGTAACGGCTCCCTATTTCATCTCTTTTTTAGGGACGTTACCTCAAAAACCAGATTTAGCCACTAAAATCACTATAATTATTTCATATTTCTGCTTAATTCGCCGTTGGGAATTTATTTCCAATTTTGGGAACTGAAACTAGTATTCAAAAACTCGCAAAAAGCACTTCTGATATGATCACTACTCTGCAGCTAATTTAATCTCAATGGGGTTTTATTCATCCTATCGTTGGTTGGCGACAGCTATCAAAGCAAAATATTGCACTATTAAACTCTCAGGATTAAAATGTCAGAAATCTACTTACAAAGGTCCTAATGCCAATTATGAGACAATATATATTTTTAGAATTAGTTTGGAATCATTTCGACATTTAAAACTTTTTGGGTCGTTTTCGTTACCTTTTGTTTTAAATTTAAAATTTTACTGTAAAGTTAATTTGGCAAATTAAAAAAAAAACGAAAAAGAAATTGTTACTATTCAGGCATTAACCTTTCTAAAAACAAAATTCAGAGCCAGAGATGCCATTTATCCAGATTTATCTGTATTGTACAGATTTTTGCGTTCGCATACTGATTTAAATCAGAGTACAGATTACACACGGAACGACCGAAATTAGCTCTGCGCCTAATTCGTATTACTGTTTTTGAATTAGTTGATTTTAACAACAAAATTTCCAAAATAACTATAAAATTAGTTGAAATTGAGAATTTACTTTGCTGAAAAAACTCTTAGTTTTAGAGAATGTGTTTAGTTGGTGAATATCCTGGACTCAAACCAGCAATATTTCAATCCAACACGAAATTCTCATTGACAACTAATTTTGTTATTAAAATCAGAAAATTTGTTTCTATTTATCTATCACCATCATTACTGAAGGACAGCACAAAAAAACCAAAACTGAAATGGGTATTATTAACAAGTTTATTAGCCAAAAACTCATGAGAAGTGTCAAAGCAAAACAATCCATTAAAAAGCTAAAAAGGACAGTCTTATTGAAACTGCTTGAACATTGTTTTGATGTTTTTCGCATGTCTTCGATATATCTTTATTTAAATTTCTAAACCGATATGTAAAAATGTCGTAAACTGTTAGTGGAAATCGTATTTATTCAGAATTTGTGCGCACTTGAAGCGATTGTGCGTAATAATGTTTTTACGCGGAACAGTGAAGTGAATTTCGAATGTTTCACTCTAATTGTGATGAAGTTTTTTTGTATCTTCAAACCTTCCGAGCTGCGCCGTCCGGTGTACTATTTGTATTCGGTTTTTGTTTTCCGAGTGCTCAAAGTTTTCAGTGAGAATGAAGAAACAGTGATTTAGAAGAAAAAAAATTCAAAAAGATGTTTACGTTTCGTTCATGTCTTTTTCTCCAACACAACATCGTATGTATACCTGCCAATATAGAAAAGACAACCGCGTCTGAATTTTTTTCGACAGTAGTGTGCCATCTAGTGGCTAGTAGTCATTAAGGTGTTACCGTTTCGGTGACAGGGCGCCATATAGCTGCAGATTGCAGAAGCCAATTCAACCATTCATATTGGTTGAAAACAACATTATATTTCTTTAATTCAACTAAAAAATTAGTTGACTGGATGAAGTGTGCCTTAGCTAAGAAATGACAGTACGTTTAATTTGTGAATTCAACTAAAAAAAATAGTCATTTCAACAAATATTTTATTATTATTAAGGGAATGAGAATAAAAAAGAGTAAGATTTTTTTAGTTGTCTCAAAAAATAACTAACTAAAATCAGCAAATCAACTAAATTTTTCGCGAAAATGCTGATTTCGGTCGTTCCTTGCAGATTTCCAAAATTTAATCAAGATTTGTACCGGTTCATAAAACGTGAGAAATAAATTATTAGATTATTCTCTCTGATTATCTATTAGTGTTTAATATAAGTGATTCTTTAAAAGTTTATTAATCTAAGGACAAATCACATGTTAAAATGGAAATCCTTTGTGTAGATATTTGATGATAAACACTGACAAACATTTTTATTAGAATTTTAAACCAATACATATTTTCTATGAAAATAGTTGGCATCTCTGTGCACAGCTGATGAAACACACACACTTAACAGTGTTATGTTGACATATAGCGGAAGGAAACCAGTGCTACTAGGTTTGCACAATGGTTATTTTCTTAGTATTTAACACGCTCTATCTAGTAATATTCGAAGCGAACCAGTTTTATTGAAATATTAATATCAATAATATAATTAAACTAATGTTATGGATACCAAAAATACTTGTTGATGATAATTTGAAGAAGAAAAACCTGTTTTAATCCACCTAGTGGTGTAATGGTGCTTATCTCATATTATTCATATTCACAAAATAAAATATTTCGGCTATCAAAATACAATGCACTATGGTTTGAAACGGGAAATTAGCGTGACAAAAAAATTTTCACTATTAAATATTAGTTTTTTGTAGTTGGTGTCTTCACAAAAGTTGTTTGGCGCTCCTTTAATATTACTAGGGTGGTCCTTATTTAGATTGAAATCTGAAATCTAACTTTCTTAATTGAGCTCAAAAATGATTTTATTGTACAATAAAGTTGTAGGAAATTTTATTTTGAGCAACTTTACTGAAAAAAGCACCTCTCTAGCTTTTCATTTGACCGAGTTACATCAATTGTCCCGGGTAAGAGTAGGGTGGCTCCTGAAAAATCGATTTTTTTGTTCTAACTTTTTTGTGAAACGTTCTATGGAAAAGTTGTCTTCAGAAGAGTTGTTGAAATAAATATTGCGCATAATTTTGCTGAGTAAAGCTTTTTCATATGAGCTACCAGTAAAAAGTTATGATTGTTTTTTCATCAAAAACTAGTCAACCTTCAAATATCAAAATTCATTAGATGCCAGATCGATAAAAATGTATCTTATGCGGCTACTGAAAGTTCATAATATAAGTAAACATTTAAGAGAAAGTTGGGAGAATGTTAAACTCTTAAACGCCTTAACGTATTAACATACTTCCTTTAGCAAAATAATAGTATCAAGTTAGCCCTACAAGTGTTCCATACATTGTCCATTCGAGAAATGAGACACACAAAAACTACAGCCGAAAATACATTTTTTACTGAACAATTTTAATTAATTTATTACCAAAATAACTGATTCAGTTGAGCTTAAGCAACAGAGACACTGTGTAATATGATTATTCCGAAGTAGAGGCCATGATAATCATATCAACAGAAATTTTCATTATCTTGACAACCAAAGCTCAAACAAACTGGTGCAAGTTAGTGAAACGCAAATATTTTTATCCAAATCGTACCGAGACGCCTTTTTTCTCATCTACTTGTGTACCGAATAGCCTGTGACAACCGGAAAACGACGCACAATGAGTTTTGGTTAGAATAAATACAATCTACTCATTTTAACAAACTAATGATTTACTTGGGTTTCAGGAAGTGTTTTGTCTTACAAAAAGCTAACGGATTTAATGATTGCTGGTAGAAGTAATAAGGACATTTTACAGTATATCATTCAAGAATTGCGTATGAAAACCCCCACCTGGCGTGTTAGCAAACTGAACAAGACCGTGAAGGAAAGGGATACAAATATAAAAACTGCGTTTAGAGAACATTTGGGCCTACGTATCGGTGAGCCATTGCCATCAGGAGGTAATTTCAACGACGGAAACACGGCCCGGAAATTTTTCAAGAAGTGGAAAGAAACAGCAGATATAACAGGCCTTGATGTAACACTGTTCGAAGGATTTCACGTTATTCTCAGTGTAATCAATAGCCGATAAGATAAACGTCGACGAATTCCAAAGTTACACTGAGAAAATACGAGCGTTGTATGTATCGTTGTATGGCTAGTATCCACTATCACCAACTGCTCATAAATTGTTGATACATGGAGCCACGATAATTAGACAAGCAATTTTACCTATTGGTATGCTTAGTGAAGAAGCTCAGGAGACTCGAAATAAAAGTATCCGGAACTTCAGAGAGCACCATGCTAAAAAATTCAGCAGAATCGCGAACATTGAAGATGTTTTTAAAAGGCTGCTGTTATCTTCAGACCCTATCTTGGCATGATATTGAATTCATAAAGGATAGAATGATAACTATCTTGGCATTGTCAAACAAACAAAATAGGAGAAGTTCAGAAGATTTACCCGAACAAGCAAAATGTTTAGTTTTAGATAATAATTGGAATATTTCATTGCTTAATTTATTCAATACATACCAAACCGTAATCAACTGTTGTCTTATGTTTTATTTTGAATGTTAACGATACGATCATTACGATAACGGAATCAAAATCAATTGAATCAGTTATTTTGCTAATAAAATAATTAAAATTGTTCAGCAAAAAATCTATTTTCGGCTGTAGTTTTTGTGTGTCGCATTTCTCGAATGGACAATGTATGGAACACTTGTAGGGCTAACTTGATACTATTATTTTGCTGAAGGAAGTATGGAGGTATTTTTAAGACTAATTTAAATAAATTAAAAGAAAAACACCCTCCCAATTTTCTCTTAAATGTTTACTTATATTATGAACTTTCAGTAGCCGCATAGGATACATTTTTATCGATCTGGCATCTAATGAATTTTGATATTTGAAGGTTGACTAGTTTTTGATGAAAAAACAATCATAACTTTTTACTGGTAGCTCATATGAAAAAGCTTTACTCAGCAAAATTATGCGCAATATTTATTTCAACAACTCTTCTGAAGACAACTTTTCCATAGAACGTTTCACAAAAAAGTTAGAACAAAAAAATCGATTTTTCAGGAGCCACCCTACTCTTACCCGGGACAATTGTGTAACTCGGTCAAATGAAAAGCTAGAGAGGTGCTTTTTTCAGTAAAGCTGCTCAAAATAGAATTTCCTAAAACTTTATTGTACAATAAAATCATTTTTGAGCTCAATTAAAAAAGTTAGATTTCAGATTTCAATCTAAATAAGGACCACCCTAGTAATATTTTATATCAAAAGGAGCGGCAAACAACTTTTGTGAAGACACCAACTACAAAAAACTAATATTTAATATTGAAAATATTTTTGTCACGCTAATTTCCCGTTTCAAACCATAGTGCAATGCCTGAACAAAAGAAGAATTACATGGTTCATTCATGAGATTTCGTTTATTTTTACATCGTCTTGTATCGAAACACGCTCTTTATATTATCATTTCTACACATATCCGCTATAATTCCGGAATTGAAAGCTTGATCGGGAATAAGTTCATAAGACCAAGAGAAATTGTTTATGATTGATAAGACCTTGTCAACTATTCGTCTTGATCAGCATCATAAGCAAATCATATGAATCCATACGAATTCAGGAACTTTGAATTTTGTATGGGGCCATAACATCTTTTATTTGAATCTGAGTTTGTGAAAATTAGGTTGCAATCTTAAAGCAACAAAATTGTCAGTATATGTAACCCACACATACAACTAATTGATTCGATTGGTATATGCCATTTGTCCCTACAGGCCTAGGATCATAGGTTCAATTTTCATGGTAACTGCATGTATTGAATGGCGAACATGGTAACTTGTGCGTCTTTAGTGCTGAGTCAAATTGTGATAAATTTTGTGTGAAATAGGTGGCTTTTTGCGAAAATTTTTTCGACTAAGCAAGTGACTAATTGTGCTTTAAACAGATAAGTAGAAAGTGTTTTGTAAATACTTCTATTTTGTGCTGTAAATTGTGTCAGTAATCGCCGTGCGGCGATCGCTCAAACAAAGCGGCGTCGTACCGTGGTATATTGAATGCATTGTCTATTGTTTTTGCATGGTTCACTTTGCTTTAATTTCTCCCCCAGCTGTGTGTCGGGCCGGTTTGGTTTGTGCATGAATGATGGGTGAATGTGTGAAGTGTAAGGAAAAAATAACCATATCAGATATTAGAATAACATGTTCAGTTTGCGAGAATGGCTATCACCAGCGCTGTACTGGGCTTACGAGAGCCATGGCCGGTTGGGTTTCAGATACACCGGCGCTTTTGTTTAAATGTGCTGATTGTTTGGAAGGTGCCGCGGTGTCTAATATGATGCCAAAGGATGATGTTCTTTCGCTCATTAGTAATATGAAGAAGGAGATGGAGAAATTCAAATCCATCACTGATTCGTTTGCTGCTGTGCGGGAGAGTATCGAGGCACATATTAATATCGCGATAGAGAGTGGAATCGAGAGACTGATCAGATCTTCCAATGATGCTCTGGAGAGCAAAATGGCCTGTTTAGAAAACAGTGTGGCCAAAAAGTTGGAAGATTTGAAAAGTTTCGTGATTAAGAATAATCAGCGCAACGATAATGAATTGGTCGTAATGAAGAGAAAGAAAATTGTTGCAGATAGAAAGACTCATTCGGAGTCAGATGGAAATCCCAGACGCAAAAGAAAAATTATGTCTAATACTGATGATGAACCACATGATAAAAATATTGATAATGATAGTAATGACGAAGTTTTTGATAAAAATAATAAAAAGTCATACGCGGATGTTCTTTCTGGTAAATTAGCTAGAAATAGAACGAAAAGTAACAGAAAACGTAAGACTCGCTCGGTTATTATGATTAAACCTATTGAGTCTTCGCAAACAAGTGATGACACGAGACAATTTTTGAAGGGTAGGTTGGATCCAAGAACACATAAAATTAGTAATTTCAAAAATGGTAAAGATGGCTCGATTATTGTTGAGTGTGCAGCAGGAGAGGATATTCAGTCAGTGAAAGAAAACATTGAAAGCAATTTAGGTACTGAATACAATGCTGTTATACCCAAGCCCGGGAAACCAAAACTGAAAATAGTGGGGATGAGTGATCGATATTCCTCTGATGTATTTATTGACCTATTGAAAAGCCAAAATCAGGAAATTTCGATTGAAGATGTAAAAGTTGTTGCTGACTTTGAGAATCCACGCTTCAAATATAACAAATTCAGTGTTATAATTGAGGTTGATGAAAATACTTATTCTAGTTTGATGGCCGCCGGTAAGGTTTGCGTCGGCTGGGATAGGTGTTCGGTTTTCGAGTCGTTCAACGTATTGCGCTGTTTCAAGTGTGGTGAGTTTGGTCACAAGAGCACCGAATGTTTAAACAGTGAAAATTGTTCCAAATGTAATTCCGCACATAGAACATCTGAGTGTTCTTCAACTGAATTCAAATGCGTTAATTGTCTGAAAATGAACAAAGAAAGGAAATTGAATTTAGACATTCACCATCCAGCGTTTAGTAAGCAGTGTCCTGTATATCTGAGATTGCTTGAAACGAAAAAGAACAACATTATGTCAATGGAATAGCAACTAATCGATGGGAGGCATTCAGATATTTTGTATTTGAACATAGCCGGTTTGTCTTCTAATTATGTCGCAATGCGTCATCTTATAGAGGATAGACATCCTTCATTAGTTTTGCTCTCAGAGACACATATTGTTGATTCTGACGCTTTCGATCAGTTCAGTGTTCCGGGTTACACTGTTGCTTTTTGTTTGTCCCATTCCAGGCACACGGGTGGATTTGCAATTTACGCCAGAGAATCAATTAAATTCAGCATTCAATCAAACGAAGCAGTTGGAAATAATTGGTTCTTGGGTATATCAGTTGAAAGAGGCATGCAGATGGGAAATTATGGAGTCGTTTACCACTCTCCAAGTTCAAGCGACCGCCAGTTTCTGGAAATTCTAGAAAACTGGTGGGAGAATTTCGTCGATTTTGGTAAACTAAATATTATTACTGGAGATTTTAATATTGATTGGCTCAGTGATCAAGGTTCGAATCAATTGAAACAGTTAGCAGAATTCTTCAATTTGAGGCAAACTGTGAATGAATTTACAAGAATTTCGAGATACAGTAAAACATTGATAGATCACGTGTATTCCAATTTCGACGGTTTTTATTCAAATGTGGAATCCGATTGCAAGATTTCAGATCATGAAATAATTGCAATTTCCGTAACGAGTAGCTCTAGAAATGAGGAAGATACGGTGAAAATTAAGTGTTGGAAAAACTATTCAAAGCAAACCATATCTCGACTTGTATCAAGAAGCTTGGGTTGTACACAGTTGACTGGAAATTTGGATCACAGGGCATCTATTCTTACTGACATACTGAAAAAGTGTACTAATGAATTAGTAATTGAAAAGTATGTTAGTTTGAACAGCTCGAGTAGTTGGTACTCAATAGACCTCTTACGGTTAAAACGGGAGAGGGATAAACAGTACAAGAGATTCTGTAGAACTAACAATGATAGTCACTGGAGTAGATATACACAAGCACGAAATATTTATTCACGGGCCCTGAAGAAGACTAGATATGAATACATACAGAGGAGAATCGATCAAAATCAACAAAACAGTAGAGAGTTATGGAAAATTCTCAAACAGCTTATCAAGCCTACACATAGTGCATCGAAAAGTATAACTTTTGACGGTATAGAAGAACACACAGAACAAATTATATCTGAAAAGTTCAACAGTTATTTCATAAATAGTGTTCAGCAGATCAATCAAAGTATTGAATTGGTAGGTTGAAATAACACAGCCGATGAATAACTATTGTAGACTTGATGAATTTCAACCAATCACTTTTGAACAATTGAAAAATATTTGTTTTAATTTGGGAAAATCGACGGGTATTGACAATGTAAACTCAAAAGTGATACAGGATTGCTTTCATGTTATCGGACACGATCTACTGGATTTGGTAAATGAATCGTTGTACACGGGGCACGTGCCAAAAGTGTGGAAAGAATCTCTGGTTGTTCCTATCCCCAAGGTTACTGGAACGGATAAAGCCGAGGAGTACCGTCCCATTAACATGCTGCACACGCTGGAAAAAATTTTGGAACTTGTTGTTAAAGATCAGCTGATTAACTATTTGAACTCTAACAGTTTGCTAATACCGGAACAATCGGGATATCGTAAGGGTCACTCTTGTGAAACCGCTTTGAACCTAGTATTGGCAAAATGGAAGGAGAAAATCGAAGCCAAAGAGAGTATTTTTGCTGTGTTCTTGGATCTGAAGAGAGCCTTTGAAACAATTTCAAGACCTTTATTGTTGCAGACATTGCGGCGTTTTGGCATCGGGGGAATGGCACATGAATGGTTTGAAAACTATTTATGTGGTAGATCTCAAAAGACTGTTTTTAACGATGTAATGTCTAGTTCCCTCGGCAATTCACTTGGTGTGCCTCAGGGAAGTGTGTTAGGTCCTATTCTATTTATCATGTATATTAATGATATGAAGCGAGTCTTACGTTTCTGTGATATAAATTTGTTTGCTGATGATACTGTTCTGTTCATTACGGCTAAAGGTTTCAATGAAGCTGTTGCACATTTAAACGAGGATCTAAGTTCGCTGGTTCGATGGTTAAAATTTAAGCAACTGAAACTAAACGTCGCGAAAACTAAATATATGGTTATTTCTTCTGTTAGCACCGGTCATGACGCCAATGTGGAAATTGATGGTGAAATTATTGATCGCGTTAGAGAAATGAAGTATCTTGGAGTCATAATTGATGAAAAGTTAACATTCAAATCTCATATCAATAACGTCATCAAGAAGATTGCCAAAAATATGGTGTATTATGTCGTTTGAAAAATGACTTAACGACCCATAGTAAGATTCTTTTGTATAAAACAGTCATTTCACCACACATTGACTTTTGCCCATCCATTCTGTTTCTTGCTAATAACACACAAATCTTGAGATTACAGCGACTGCAAAATAAGATCATGCGATTAGTTCTAAAATGTAGTAGATATACCTCCTCAGATTTTCTACTGAACGCATTACAATGGCTTTCAGTGAAACAGAGAATTTACTACTTAACCATGGTATTTATTTTCAAGATATTAAATGGCATGCTGCCTCGATATTTGTGTGATCGAGTTGAAAGAGGAACTGATTTGCATAGGTACAATACTAGAAACGCGTCTGATGCTAGAACACCAAGCTTTTTGTTAGCCAGATCGCAAAACTCATTGTTGTACAAGGGAATAAGTTTTTTCAATTCGATGCCAAGAGAGATCAAACGCGCGGCGACATTGGTGGAGTTCAAAAAGTTATGTATTTCACACATAAAGTCCGCTTTGTAAGCAAATATTTAGTTAGTTAGTTCAATTTTTTTAGATTTTTTATTTTTTTACGTATTACGAAGATTGTATTTTTTTTTGTTTATATATATTATTGTGAGACGTATTAAGTTACTATGTTCGGTATGATGATGATGGATTTTTAGTTTTTTTGAGAGTTAAAAATAATGAGCAGTCTACAAACGTTTGAGCCTCGCGCGCGAAGCAGGTAGTGACTATTTGGAAAGCGAACAGGACTGGCCGAAGAGCCTTAGCATTCAGTGTGTTAAGTTTGCTCTTGACCTTGATTGCGAGGTTGGATAATAATTTAAGGAATAGATTCGGGAAACTAATTGGGATCGACAGTTGTTGATGGAATTGGGCTTGGCTCTGCTCATCCGCAGTCTCGTTACTCCATCGTAGCTGATGTGTGTAGCGATGAACTGGTCCGGCGGGAAGGGCCAGGTGAATTACTGTCTGATACTGGTAAAGATATCGGGTTCGATTCCTGAGGTGATCAAGGATCTTCCCGGGTTGGAAATTTTCTTGATTAACCCTGGATAGTAAATCCGAGATATTTGAATGTTATTTTGTGGTCAGTCGTTCTTTTGAAGAAAAATCTATACCTGCTAGATTAATCAGATCGTTTTCTTTTGTTTACTGGTTAAGATCTGTGCAAAAATATTAATTATCATTTAGATAACTCGTTCTGATCACACCTTTGTAGGGGTATGAGGCGGGACCATCATCATCATCATCATCACCTTGTAAAATCGGTTCAACCATCTCAGAGTAATGCGAGTGACATTATTTTCACATTTTTGGTGTTTTATTTTCACATTTTTTATGCATATCACCCTGTAACATAAATCCGGAACCGAAAGTTGTATACAAATGAAATACCGGAACATAGTATGAGACTATAAGACCTTTCATATGAATCTAAAATTGTGAAAATCGGCTAAGGCATCTCCGAGAAAAACGAGTGACATTATTTTCACATTTCTGGTATATATCACCCTGTAATTACTGAACTGGAAGTCGGATCCGCATGATATTTCGGAACCATAAGACCTTTCATTTGAATCTAAGTTTGTTAAAATCGGTTTAACCATCCCAAAGTAATGTGAGTGACATTATTATCACATTTTTTATGTATTACTTTCACATTTTTTATGCATATCACTCTGTATTTCCGGAATCAGATTTTGGATCTAAATGATATTCAGGAACTTCGTATAGGACCGTGAGACCTTTCATTTAAATCTGAGTTTGAGAAAATCGGTTTAGCCATCTCCGAGAAAAGTGAGTGACGTTATTTTCACATTTTAATGCATTATTTTCCCATTTTTGGTGCATATCACCCTGCAATTCTGGAAGCGAAAGTCGGATCCAAATCATATTCAGGAATTTTGTATGCGACTATGAGACCTTCCATTTAAATCTAAGATTGTGAAAATCAGTTTAGTAATCTCCGAGAAAAGTGAGTGACATTATTTTCTCATATTTGGTTCATATCACCCTGTAACTCCAGAACCGGAAGTCGGATTCAAATGAAATTTAGGAACTATGTATGGGACCATGAGACCTTTCATTTGAATCTAAATTTGTGAAAATCGGTTAAGCCATCTCCGAGAAAAGTGAGTGACATTTTTTTCACACACATACACACACAGACATTTGCTCAGTTCGTCGAGCTGAGTCGAATGGTATATGACATTCGGCCTTCCGGGTCTCGGTTCAAAAGTCGGTTTTTGCAGTGATTGTATAGTCTTTCTATATGAGAAAGGCAAAAAACATTTTTTAGTAACATTATGAGAAAACTTGGCAACTTTGCGAAACCAAACGAGATGAAAACGATGCGCAATCAAGTGAGCTAAATGAAAAACTTCCGTCTAATATTTTTTAAGACTTTTATTGCTTGTCGGGTAATTTTTTAAGTGTTTAATCGTTAATTAAACAAGTGGCAAGTGAACATTACTAATTATGAAGTCATCCAGCATTCAATAGAAGTGTAGTTGTGTGAAATAGTGACCATGTTTTGAGGCGAACCGATTAGTAGATCAGAAACATGACGAGCTGTAAGTTTTGAGACGAAAATGTGTTCTAAATTGAAAAATGAGTTTGTTTTCAATGAAAAAATAACGATCACCGAAGAATTTAAAACTATTTCTTCCAATGGGAATGCTATTGTTTGAATAATCATCTTAAAACATTTCACAGTTTGTTTCAGGTACGTTGGAAGATATTATTCAAGTTCAAAGTAATGAGTTGGAAATAGGGAGCCGCTACCCTACTATTAATTACCTCATTAATAAAGTCACCATGTTATTTGCGGACTACTCGATTTTCAGTCACCGCATTGTGATGAAATCGAATACAATATCTTCGCTACGGTTCTAAGAAGCAATACCGAAAACAAAACAGTTCGACAATTGTGCGATACTGCCGTTATATCCACGGAAAAACTTCAATTATCATCTTACGATTAGACTCAATAGATCGAGCAGAGATAGTAGATCTCACTCTAACTTATGGTTTGAGTATATGAGATGACTACTGGAGCTGAGATCAATATCGTCATGCATCAAGTTCTCGTTTGAACTGGATAGTGGATATACCTTATGATCAAAAAAGAACCGGAATTTTCATTTTAAAATTCCCGCGTTTGCCCAATCGGTAAACTTTTATTCTCTCAACGTTGGCAACACTTTTATACACATTCTGTCAAATTTTGACGTATATCGTACGATTAGTGTTTGTTTGGTGTCTATACAAAGAAGTTGAAAAATTTTCGTGTGGCGATTTTTATAATGGATGAAAATTTAGAACAACGGCTCGCCTTCGAAGCGCGATTCGGTCGATTGTTGTGCGGTTTCGACGTCATATTCATAGATCCACACCTCATCACCAGTTATGATGCATTCGATGACTATCTGCGTTGGAAATCATCTCTTTGGCCACATCAACACGACGCTGTTTTTGAATGAAATTCTGCTTTTTTGGCACCAGCCGAGAAGCGATGCGTTTCAAACCCAAAACATCAGTTAAAATGTGTTCGGCTGATCCATAAGAAATGCCCAACAACACAGCAATCTCTCTAATCGGTACAGAACGATTTTGCAATACGATTTGCTTCGCCGATTCAATGTTTTCTTCAGTAACAGATGTTGTTGGGCGGCCAGGGATCACCACCTTTGAAGCGTTTACACCACTCATATGCCTGTGTTTTTCCTAGACACGATTCACCAAAGGCCTTTTCTAACATTTTCAACGTTTCGGAACATTTAAATCCATTTGCAACACAAAATTTGATGCACGCACGTTGTTCTAAATTTTCATCTATTATAAAAATCGTCACACGAAAATTTTTCAACTTCTTCGTATAGACGGCAAACAAAAATTAATCGTACGATATGCGTCAAAATTTGACAGAATGTGTATAAAAGTGTTGCCAACGTTGAGAGAATAAAAGTTTACCGATTGGACAAGCGCGGGAATTTTAAAATGAAAATTCTGGTTCTTTTTTGATCATAAGGTACACTTAAATACAAGCTCTGTTAAATTGTCTTTTCGAAACATCTTTCACGCCGAGGTGCATTTGTTTTGCTCTGCCGTTGATCTATCCGACATATGCGATATCTTTTTATGTCATATCCTTCCTGTAGTTTTCAATAATCGTTTTTTTTACCAAAGTAAAGAACATATTTACTATTTCGCCATGGCAGCATTGTTACTTTGTCATAACTTTTATTGGTAAAGTAATAGGAATAATGAGGATGTAGCTCATTTCACCACGACGGTAACTTCTTTGTTTCTTCATTCATTGTACATGCATGTACAAGAAAGATCTTATATTAATATTCAATCTCAGTTTTTATTTATCAATTACATATTTGAATCGAATAAATAGTTTATAACCACTCGGACACAGTGACATTTTCAAAGAATGGATGCATATTTAACAGATTCATGTTGCTATTCGATGTAGCTAGAATCTTTCACCATTGAGTAGCAGAGACACACTAACACATCCTAAACATCAAAACTACCTTTTCCGACATCTAGAAAAATCCTTTTCTTTGGCCTTTTGCTAAAACAGTTTGTTTTCTGTATCAAGGCTCATTGCTAACGCCATAAAGAAATATACAAAAACTGCAGAACATCATGTTTGCCGACGTTTGTACAGTGCTGATCCCTACTCCATTTGTTATTAATGTTCGCCAGTGCGTGCCACATCAGCGTAGCCTAATAAATAGCTTCTTTTCTCCAGATCCTTATCACGGATTTTCGGTCCAACGGTAGTTGATTCCTGAGTAACAGAAGACTACCGTAGAGACGGCTTCAACGCAAGACAAGATTGATGTGTTATTTCAATTTGTTTTGCATGATAACTTTTGTTGCTGCATGCTGTGCCCATTTCCTCTACCGTTCAACCGCCGTTTAGGAGGAACGATGAGAAAGGAACATTTTTATTAATTGCCTTACTTGGCCTGTCTCAAGCACAACATAAATTGAAATCACTGGACCATTACCTTCCGTGGGCAGGCACGCACACGTTTATGCTTTCTGTAGAAATAAAACATAGCAAAATATTATCACAACTGATTTATTAGTTATGTACATTGTAGGAATCATTTCTTGTGCTAATATAAAATATGTATACTCAGAATGAGATATCTTAAATATAAACTACAAACTAGTTATGGCTTTCAGATAAAACTGCTACAGTTTCCATTTTGTTTTTTTAATATAGAAAGTAATGCAATCACTGTGAAAACCGACTTTACCATTACCATTCGACTCCTTTCGTCAAGGACACAGAATGTCTGTGTGTGAATGTGTGTGTGTATGTACGTATGTGTGTATGTACGTTTTTTTTTCTTGCACTTACTTTTCTCGGAGATAGCTGAACCGATTTTCACAAACTTAGAAAGGTCTTGTGGTCCCATACAAAATTCCAGAATAATATTACGATCCGACTTCCGGTTCCGGAGTTATGGAGTAAAATGTACAAAAATTGTGAAAATAAGTGCACCAACCTATTTCGGAGATGGCTTAACCGATTTTCACAAACTTAGATTCAAATGAAAACTCTCTAGGTCCCATACTATTTCCTGAATTTCATTTGGATTTGACTTCCACTTTCGGAGTTATGGAGTAAAATGTGCAAAAAACGAAAATACTTTTCTCATAGATGGCACGACCGATTTTCACAAACTTAGGTTCAAATGAAAGGTCCTGTGGTCCCATATGGAATAACTGAAATATAGGCTAAAGTGTATTAAAAATTGTATACCATCATTGAAAAGGGTAAATACCACAGTATTACATATGATAGTATGATTGATATGAGAAAGGCATCATTACTAGGGATGGTACTCGGAAGGTAAAGTATCGATACCCTAGGTATCAAAAGGCAGTCAAGTATCGATATCTGTAAGTATCAATTGATACTTGGGCAGCAATAATTTCGAAATAAAATAAAAAAAGAAAGATTTTTCCATAAATTTGTTGCGACACTAATATACGCATATTTCTTGCTACACCGATTGCACTTCGCAACTTGCCACTTTTTGTTAGAGAAATGATGATTTTACTTATTTTCTCAAAAAGTTTCATGTCATAACCTTTATGCCGATACACGGACACTACACTAAAAGCCAATTCCTATTGAACATTTAGGAGTTTTTTGGTTTGTGCAAAAAGCACATATTTTGTTTCTATTTCTTCGGCTCATCAGTACTATACTTTCGGTTTAAATTGAACTACTAGGCGCAAGATGGTCAATTTCAACTGCTTTAGGCACTGATGATCCCAAGGCAAAACGCGAAGAAATAGAAACAATTCCTATTGCTATTACGACGGGAACAGGGACGGGCGGAGCGGAAGCACCAGGCTCGCGCATGTATTGGTATGACGTGGGCTAGCCGTCGATAAAATTCGTACTCGACATTCTCGCGTCGTCCCACAGGCACACTGAGAGAGAGTGCAATGAGTGTGAAAAAATGAAATGATTGAATCCTCCGAATCCTTCCAGGTCGGGGCTCGACCTCGACCAACATTGAACCGCCAACCCGGGACATAGCCACGTAGCCCACCTGGGTTCGATTCCCAACCCTGCACACAGCCTTAGAAAGTTTTTCTGGCCCGAAGAGGCGAATAGCCTTAAGGTTAAAGCCTCTATAATTGAAACAAAAAAATCCTTCGTAATGGGAATTGACTTTAATCCGTTGCGATACTGTAAGTATCGAGACTAAAAGTATCGCCCTGATGCGATATCGATACCAAAAATACCCGATTCTTGAAAGAAAGTATCGATACCTCAAAGTATCGACTCGGTATCGGCACATTCCTACCTGTTAGTAGCCTACCATCATTAAAATAACTAGAATATTGACGATACTTTACATGTTCAAATGTAAACGTCATTGACTTTGGTGAAGAACTATAAGAACAAGTATGATTTTGAACACTGGCACAAATAGTCGAAAGGCTATTCGAGTAACTGACCGTAGCTGGAATGAAATAATATAAAATTTTAATAACACAACAATTTTACAGTTTTCATTTTGTGTAGTATGAAACCTATCCAAGTACGGAACAAGACACGACACAAGTTTGTATTTGCTTGTGTTTTTTTTTTCAGAAACCGCACGTTTGAAAGTTTCCTCACGATATACGTCACTGTCGGGAAATGTAATAAGCATTAACCCGAAAGTGGCGAGCTGTGGAAGAAAAAATATGCATACACTTTGCATAGAAAAATGACTCCTCGGTGGACTTATTTTTAATTGGTGTGTTTTGCCGGCTATCTCCTTATTTTCTGTTTTACACCCTATCCATCTAGTGTCCGTTGGGAAAGGCCAGGAGCGAACAGTTTCACTGGCTTGGTAAGGGTAACAAAAAATAAAAGGACGAACAGGCTGCTTGCAGTTTACGCAACGAGATATGTCTGACTGCAGAAACGAAACGATGAAATGTTAATTATAAAAGGTCTATCGTGGAGGGATGAAAGTGCTCTTGGAGTTTGTAAATATTTTATTTGGCTAATTGGATAGTAAAATATTAAATGATGATTGAAAAATGAGTTACGAGAACGAGTATCGATTTAGATACAGCGTTTAACCATATCACGGACTATATTAATTTCAAAAACACAATTTTCCATTAGACCGAGATCATTGGGATGTAATAGCAGATTATATTTCTTTTAGAGAAGATTATGGAAAGCAATTCAAAAATTATTTTAAGTCATTAGTCATCGAAGCTAATAGGCAGTGTTTCTTTTGTATAGCGACAACTCATTTCTCATTGGCTTGATGAATGCTTCTTGCCATTACACTGAGATAGGAAATACATGAATGTTTAGGAAATAAAGATAATTCTTTAAAAAAATTGTACAAATTCCCAAACTTGAAATGCCTACTACTCAAAATTAGTAGATCGATAGAAATATCAAGCAAAACTACCAAGATTCCGAATGTGAGAGTTTTGGCTGAATTTGGAAAATACGTAAACAAAAAAACCTAATTCAACTCAGAACTATGGTTCACCAGTGGGATGGTTTCTCGGCAATAAAAAGTATAGACCTAAATTTTCTGTACGTTTCGTCTTTGACTACTCAGTTTATGGTAATTTGTTATGCTATTTACCGCTAAGAAAACGTAAAGTTTCTGCTATTTGCAGAACACTGTTTTGTTTGCACCGCGCAAAACCCTTACTGATATGCCGAACCAAAAAGTGCTTTCGACTTCTACTGGCCGATCCCAATAGACCCGTCAAATAACGGGTGGCAACTAAAATTTTGGAATTTTTTCGAGGCCTGTATGCTCAACAACAAACGAGCTCAGAAAGAACTAAAAGTGTGTATGTGTTAGCTCTCTTTCTTCTCTTTCTGCTAGTATTTTCTGTTTTGTTCATGCTTGCTCAGTTTTGCTCAAAATGCCGTCGAATCTAGAAGTATTTCACGAGCGCATTGTACTGTTCTTCGAACTGCACAGAAATCTCGGCAAATAGTATACGGTACAACATTTCAAAAGCAAAAATGTTGCGGCTTCGACAGTTTACAATATCCTAAGATGCCCAACAACTTACGAGCAGTTGTTGGGCATCTTAGGAAGGTAGTGGAAGACCAGCCAAAATTATGGACGCAAAAAGGACTTCGTTCTCTTTCTCGTGCCTTCAACAACAAGGATTCACTGAGTCAAAGGGATGCCACAAAAAAGTACAACTGTTCTTACCAGTACATCTGCAAAACATTGAAAAGACTCGGAATAAAGTACCTAAAGAAGACACGAGCCCCGAGATATACTGACGCATAGATTTCAACGCTGAAATCCCAATGACGCTGGTTGATTAAAAATTATTCCGGAAAAAGTTTTGTTTTAGACGACGAAAGTTATTTTCCTCTTTCGAAGACGCAGATTCCCGCAAACAATCGATACTATACAACGGATAGTTCTACTGTACATCCGAACATTAAATATTAGTTTAAACATAAGTTTGAATAGAAAGTGATGCTGTGCATTGTCATTTCCGAGAAAGGCATTTCTAAACCATGGTTCAAGCCATCTGGTTTGGCAATCAATCAGGATGTGTACAAGAACGAATGTTTGTAGAAAGTTTTTTTTATAACAATTTTTTATTCAGGCCAACTTGCGTATAGCTTTACGTGGCCGATTTACCCATGTTTTTGTTACATAAAATTATTTTTTTATTGCTGGATCTCGTTGTCACCCTTCTTCTAGGGGGAGAGGAGCTTCCATTTCCTTCTAGCATTGCTACATCGTTGGAGTTGTGAGCGGTTTCCGTTTCCTTGTTTCATTGTTGATCGCAGTCTTGGGATCATTTGCAGTTGCTGTAGATGCGCTCTGTACATTGATTGCAGTTGATAGTTGGTTAGATGGTGAAGGTGTTTTTGAAACAGGAGCACTTCATTCACTACTTTCCGTTGTTGAGCGGTTGTCCTTGTTTTTTTTTGTTTTATTTGTTTTCGCACTTTCAGTGCAAGGTTTGCCGTAGTGTGCAGGTTGTTCTCAAAACTGACATGTAACCAGTTGATTTTCATACGTAATCAGCGTTTTACACGGATGTATTCCGTCTTGATCACAAATGATGTAAGATGGAATTACTTTACGTAGTTGCATACGTACCACTCGCACGCCATTGCCATTCCGCCCGGGAAAAAATTCCGCCATACTTCCCTTTCGATGGAAAGAACTTCACCGTACTGCGACATACTTTCCCGAACATACCCATCGCTGGTCTGCGGGGAAGGTCATGCACGCATACTTCTATGGCATTGTCCACCATGTACACAGGGACTCATATTTTACATTGTCATGATCAATACTGTGCATCCCGTTATTAACCGAAGCAAATGCAATTGCATCTTTTTCACGTTTGAACATAATGTACACACAGTTAGACACCTTGTTGAATTGAATCTCACTTACATCATTAACATTTAGATGCATTCGTTCCTTAAGCAAGATTTCAATTTCGGTTGCTGCTGGTCTAACTTTGCAGCGCTTGAAATCAATACAAATTGAATTTGGCCTTGTAGGCCAAGTTTCAGGCTTTGTTAAATCGTATTTGCCCATTTCGTATACTCTATTGTTCACTGCACTGTATTGTTTTTGTTTCTGTCGTCGCGACCGTAAGAAATTTTCAACTGTGTCGGATGCGATGCGAACACGAACTGTAAAAAGTTTTGATCCCGTACTTTCAAAAACATCATGCTGATGGACAATACGTGCTTTGGTCGGATAAAGCGTCATCGCATTGCGCCAAAAACCACAATCGTTCCTGAATACCCATTCGATCCTATTTGTACCCAAAAATCACAACCCGATAAATCTACCTCAGTGTCGCCTAATTGAAGATTTCTTCGGGGTTTTGAGCTCCTTGGTGTACAAAAATAACTGGAGAGCCACGAATTGCTAACAGTTGATTGGTAGAATCAAGAGATGCATTCGCAAAGTTGACATGAAGGCCGTACAACGCTCCTGTTCCGACATCAAACGGAAGCTTCGCCGAACATCCGATTACGGACCGTTTTCAAATGTTCACTAATTTTTTTTTTTCAACAATGAACAATGTATCTTCACGGAAAGACCGAAATCAGCATTTTGGCGAAAAAATTAGTTGATTTTCTGATTTTAGTTAGTTATTTTTTGAGACAACTGCTAATTTAGATTTTTTATTTCTGATTCCCTTAATAATAATAAAATATTTATTGAAATGGCTATTTTTTTAGTTGAATTTTCCAATTCAACGTGCTGTCATTTCTTAGCTAAGGCACAATTCATTTCGCTTCAACTAATTTTTTAATTGAATTAGAGAATTAAAACGTTGTTTTCAACCAACATAAATGGCTGAATTGGCTTCTGCAATTTGCAGCTATGTGGCGCACTGTCACCGAAAAAAACGTTAACACCGTAATGACTACTAGCCACTAGATGGCACACTACTACCGAAAAATATTTCAGTCACGGTAGTCTTTTCTATATTGGCAGGTATAAATACGATGTTGTATTGAAGAAAAAGACATAAGCGAAACATAAACTTCTTTTTGAAAATTTTTCTTCTAAATCGCTGCTTTCTTCATTCGACTTCACGAAATCGACTCTCTCACTGAAAACTTTGAGCACTCTGAAAACAAAAACCTTATACAAGTAATACATCGGACGGCGTAGCCCGGAAGTTTGGAAGATACAAAAAACATCATTTGACATATACAGTTAGAGTGCAACATTCGAAACTCACTGCAATGTTCTGCGCAAAAACATTATTTCGCACAATCGCTTCAAATGCGCACAAATTCTGAATAAATACACTTTCCACTAAGAGTTTACGTCATTTTTACAAATCGGTTTAGAAATTTATATACGGATATATCGTAACACATACGAAAAACATCAAAACAATTTGCAAGCAGTTTGTTGAAACTGTCCTGTCCTTTTTAGCTTTTTAATGGATTGTTTTGCTTTGACACTTCTCATGGGTTTTTGGCTAATAAACTTGTTAATTAAACCAATTTCATTTTTGTGTTCTTTGTGCTGTCCTTCAGTAATGATGATGATTTTTTTTTTCATAAATACGTTTATTTCTTAAGGCAGTTTACATAAGTTTTTCTTCGCCGTAGCATCACTTTTACATAATATTCTTATCCTAATTTAATTCTAACATAGTCACAACGTTTTGCATTTATTAAAACATATTCTCTTATTACTTAAATATCATCTTAGGTAACTCGTCATTAATTATGAAATCTACTCGGAAATATTATTTGAACCAAACGATTAACTTCTATAAATTATAAAATAAGCTGTTATTTTCAGATATTTTGTTAGTAATTTCATAAACTGTTTCGAGTTTGTTTGTATCATTACATTATTTTTATTCTAATTTAGCTATTGGTTGAACTCATGGACGCAGCTGGGATCAGAACTAAGTCTTGAAAGGGGCCTTTATTAAATTGAAACTCCAGTTTTCTTTATGAAATGATAAATAAGTTTCATGTATGAAAGGTCACGACAAGCAAGAATGTCTCGAACTGGGATATTGGATAGTCTACCTTGGGTACGCAAAGAATTTATTAGTTGAGATCTGACATCACGATACTCCACGCATGTCCAAACGACATGATCAATATCTCGATAACCTTCGCCACAAGCACAATGATTAGTCTCGGAGAGCCCAATTCGAAGGAGATGTGCATCTAACGTGTAGTGATTGGACATGAGTCTAGACATCACACGAATGAAATCTCTACTCACATCCAGTCCCCTGAACCATGCCTTTGTCGATATTTTAGGAATAATTGAGTGCATCCACCGACCCAGATCATCTTTATCCCAAGAAGCTTGCCAGCTGGCAAGTGTTCTTTGGCGAGACGAGCTATAGAATTCGTTGAAAGCAATTGGTCTCTCATAAATTTCACCCTCAATAGCACCACGTTTGGCTAAAATATCGGCTCTTTCTTTGCCAGGAATGGAGCAATGAGCCGGGACCCAGACTATAGTGATTAGATAATTATTGTTCAATATGTCGTTCAGGCACTGTTTTATTTTGCCCAGGAAAAACGGTTCAGTCTTGCCAGTCATGTTTGAGCGAATGGCTTCAATTGCACTCAGACTATCTGTGAAGAGGAAATAATGGTTTGGAATTAATGTGACGATTACACTCAAACTATATTGAACTGCTGCTAGCTCTGCTATATAAACAGATGCAGGTTCTTGAAGCCTAAATGAGGCCGAAACATTATTGTTGAACATACCAAACCCTGTCGCTTCTTCAATTCGCGATCCGTCCGTGTAAAACATTTTCTCAAAGTCAATATGCCTGAACTTACTTGAAAATATTTTTGGGATTTCCGTCGAACGTAGATGATCCGGGATTCCACGCACTTCGCGCTGCATGGATGTATCGAAAAATAAAGTTGAGTCAGGGACATTTAGGAGGCTGACACGGATAGGAATATATCTTGAAGGGTTGATTTCCTGTGACATGTGGTTAAAATATACTGTCATGAATTTTGTTTGAGATCGAAGCTCGACTAGTCGTTCGAAATTATTAATTACCATGGGATTCAGCACCTCACATCTTATTAGCAGGCGTGATGAAAGCTCCCAAAATCGATCTTTTAATGGAAGAACTCCCGCCAGAACTTCAAGACTCATTGTATGTGTCGAATGCATGCACCCTAAAGCAATTCGCAAACAACGATACTGAATTCGCTCCAGTTTGATAATATGAGAGTTTGCAGCGGAACGAAAGCAAACGCATCCATATTCCATCACTGAAAGTATCGTTGTCTGATACAATTTTATTAGATCTTCCGGATGAGCACCCCACCAAGATCCTGTTATTGTTCGAAGAAAATTTACTCTTTGTTGGCATTTTGTTATCAGAAACCTAATGTGTCCTCCCCACGTGCATTTGGAATCGAACCACACCCCGAGGTATTTAAAAGTTAAAACCTGTTGGATCATTCTTCCCATCATATGGAGCTGAAGCTGCGCGGGATCATGCTTTCTTGAAAAGACGACTAACTCTGTTTTCTCCGCAGAGAATTCGATACCAAGATGAACAGCCCAATCGGACAAGTTATCTAAGGTATCTTGCAGTGGTTTATGCAGATCAATAGCTTTGGGTCCAGTAACTGAAACCACGCCATCATCTGCCAATTGTCTTAGTGTACATGGGGTTACTAGACAGCTGTCAATGTCATTTACGTAAAAATTATAGAGGAGCGGACTGAGGCATGAGCCTTGCGGGAGACCCATGTAACTATTTCTGAGTGTTGCCAAATCGCCATGTGTCCAATGCATGTGTTTCTCTGACAAAAGGTTGTGCAAATAATTATTTATAACCGCTGGGAGTCCATTTTGGTGAAGCTTGTCTGAAAGAACATCAATGGAAACTGAATCAAATGCTCCTTTAATGTCTAAAAATACAGATGCCATTTGTTGCTTTTGAGCGAAGGCAATTTGGATGTCAGACGAAAGTAATGCAAGGCAATCATTCGTCCCTTTATTTCTACGGAAGCCAAACTGAGTATCTGACAACAAACCGTTCGTCTCGACCCAAGTGTCGAGACGTCGTAGAATAATTTTTTCGAACAATTTTCTGATGCAGGACAACATCGCAATAGGTCTATATGAGTTGTGATTGGAAGCTGGTTTCCCCGGTTTTTGAATGGCGATAACTTTCACTTGTCTCCAGTCAGGTGGAACAATATTTTGCTCAAGAAACTTGTTGAACAATTCCAACAAACGTCTTTTTGCGAGGTTGGGCAGATTCTTCACCAAGTTGAATTTAATTCTGTCCAACCCTGGAGTGTTATTGTTACAAGACAAGAGTGCTATAAAAAATTCCATCATTGAAAATGGGTTATTAATAAAACCATTATTTGGAGGAGATTCCCGTATAATGCTCTGCGTAGGAACAGAATCTGGGCAAACTTTCCTAGCAAAGTCAAATATCCATCGGTTCGAGTATTCATCACTCTCATTGCCCACGGTACGATTCCTCATTCGTCTGGCCGTGTTCCAAAGAGTGCTCATTGAGGTATCTCTTGACAAACCTTCGACAAAATGTCTCCAATAGCTACATTTTTTGGCTCGAAGTATGCTCTTGTACTTGGTTTCTAAAACCATAAGTTTTTCAAAATTCTGAGGAGTTCCTCCTCCCCGTTTTAGAAACGTCTTGTAAGCATTTTGTTTTGCGAGTTTAGCCTCTGAGCACTCTTTGTCCCACCAGGGGTTGGGAGGCCTTCTGTTAGTCGTTGGCCCAGGAAAGCGTTTAGTTTGGGATTGTTCTGCTGCCTCCAGAATCGAACAAATGAGGAAGTCATATTCTTCAAGTGGAGGGAGCTCTTCCATTGAATTCAAAATACTAGAGATACTACTTTGGTATTTAATCCAGTCGATATTTTTTGTCAAATCATATGGAATACTAGCGGAAGTAGCAATGCAATTGCTACTGCTAATTGAGATGATGATTGGTAAATGATCGCTACCGTGTAAATCAGGCAGTATTTTCCAGGTGCAATCTAGTCGAATTGATGTTGAGCAAAGAGATAGATCTAATGCACTTGGGCGTGCCGGAGGTCTTGGGATCCGTGTCATGCTACCCATATTTAATACCGTCATGCTAAAATTGTCACAAATGTTTTGTATTAAAGATGATCTGCTATCATTGTAAACGGAACCCCACATAATACCGTGCGAATTTAAATCCCCCAGAATCAATCGTGGTGCAGGAAGGGCTTCAACCATTTCATTAAGCTGTTGCTGTCCAACTTGTGCTTTTGGAGGAATATAAACCGAAGCTATGCAAATATCTTTGCCTTTAATGTTTATTTGGCAAGCAACAACTTCTATACTAGAAGTTGAAGGGATGTTTAATCTATAAAAGGAATAGCATTTCTTAATTCCCAAAAGCACTCCACCATACGGAGAGTCTCTATCGAGACGTATAATGTTAAAATCATTAAAATTTAAAGCTATGTTTGAAGTAGGCCATGTTTCGCATAAAGCAAATACATCACATTTTTGACTATGCAATAATATTTTAAATGAATCAAGTTTTGGCATGATGCTTCGACAATTCCACTGCAGGACAGTGATTGTATCATTTGCGACGGGTGATAAATTATCCATCAAAAGATACAAAACCTGAGACAATTGGCCATTGAGCTGATAACTGCTTCAAAAAGGTTCTAGCTATTGGAAGGAATGCCATTATGAGGGTCTTTAAGGGTTCAGATATATTGAATGCTGAGAAAATCCATTCAACAATTTCCGAAAACTTCAGTAATCCTGTTGGTGGCTGTGAAATGGAGCCCACTGGATTATTATCTTTTTCTGTACTAGATCCTGGATTGGTTTGTGAATTTGACAAACCAGGAGGCACAGTCTTTGATTTTGACTTTTTTTGTTTAACACGGGGATCTTTTTTTGAAGATGAAATTTTAGGTGTCTTTTTTGGTAATTTGGAGGAAGACTTCTTTCTCTTAACTGACCCTTGGGTAGTGATAAACGAATTACCTTCACTATTTTCGTCAGAGTCAGAGTCCTCTGGTTCCTCTAGATTTGAAAACCCGTTTTCGGGTTCCAAAGGGGGGACATCAATGACCGTTTTAAGCATTTCTGCATATGTGCGCTTAGACCGTGCTTTTAAAGAAAGCTTAATTTTGTCTTTGTGCACTTTAAATGCAGTGCATACTGAAATATCATCATGAGGACTATTCCCACAATAAATACATTTTTCAATTTCCTTGTTGCAATCATTATCTTTATGAGGCCCTTCACACTTAATACATTTTGGTTTATTACTACAGTAAGTAGCTGTGTGGCCGAATTTTTTGCAGTTCGTACAATTCATTACATTTGGAACAAAAAGCCGAACAGGGAGGCGAATTTTATCGACATAGACATGGGACGGCAACGCAGACCCGGCAAATGTCACTCGAAACGAGTCTGATGGGCGATAAACTTTTTTTTCCTCTTCATGAACTACTGAGTACAGTTGTTTGCACTCCAGTATTTTCACACCCTCAAGCATAGAGCTCTTGAAACGACCAACACCATGCTTGAGTAAATCATCTACCGAAAGACTCGCTTCGGTAACAACACCGTCAATTTCGACATCTTTGGAGGGTATGTAAACTTTATACTCTTTATTGAAATGTTCCGAAGAGACAATATCATTCGCGTGTTTCAAATTATTTACCACAACACGAATTTTATCGTTATTTACTTTTATGATCTCTTTGATTGAAGAGTATCGTGATGTCAAACCTTTATTAATTTGAAAAATGTTTAATGGCTTTGATATACGTCTAAAAAAGACTATCCAAGGCCCAGAAGAGCTCTCCTGATATTTTTTCGTTCGTGGGGGTATCGGATTCATGCTAGGATTTACGTCCATGGATTCATCCATTACATTAAAATTTTTAACTAAACTTTAAAATAAAATTTGAAACCAACACTACACAGTACTCAATCAAAAGGAAAAGAAAAAACTTCTACCTTGAAATTGTTGTCTATCTCCGTTGCACTGCCGTGTAGATCCTCGTTGCTCTAGATGTTCTTGTTGGATGTATCTGGACGTTGATACAATGCTGAAGCTCACTGTAGCGATAGAATATGATGTGATGCTACTGCTACCTGTCATCCAGCACCACTCGAATTCCGATTTGCTTTCGTCTTCGCCAGCTGTAACCAGCGCAGGTCACCGGTGTATACCTGCGTGTTGTATGGCAGTGGAAAGACCGAGTTGTCTTGTCTCCTTCTTCCTAGTGCTCCGCACCGATATGCTTCTGCACCGAAGTGCCTTCGCACCGGTGTGCCTTTGCACTCTCCTGCTTCTATGTGCCTTTGCACTCTTCCTCTTCGATGTGCCTTTGCACTCTCCTGCTCAGCACTTGTGGCTGTATATTGCGGCCTGGGTAGAGTTTGGGAAACGCCCTTTGTTGTTTCCTTCACCAGCTTGGCCCAGCACTAGGGCTCTCTTATGCAGCACGACTATACGTTTTAACGGCTGCTGCCAACAGGTTTCTACCTGTAGTTCAACCGTTGTCGTATTTAACGCGTGTAAACCAACCAGCGTTATTAAACTGTACGCTTCTATACACAACCTTCTCGGTTGAACGGCTATTACTGAATGTAATGATGATGATAGATAAATAGAAACAAATATTCTAATTTTAATGATAAATTAGTTGTCAATGAGAATTTCGTGTTGGATTGAAATATTGCTGGTTTTTGTCCAGGATATTCGCCAACTAAACAAATTCTCTAAAAGTAAGAGTTTTTCCAGCAAAGTAAATTCTCAATTTTAACTAATTTCATAGTTATTTTGGAAATTTTGTTGTTAAAATCAACTAATTCAAAAACAGTAATACGAATTAGGCACAGAGCTAATTTCGGTCGTTCCGTGTTTAATTTCAATAAATCAGATCTTCTCCAAGTATGTGTGTCTTTTTTGACAGCTTGAGAAAGAAATTCCAAAATTTTAGTTGCCACCCGTTAGTATGGGTAGATAGGTAGTACAGACTTGTCGAATGATAAAGCTATTGTACCCATGGTCATTTCATTGGTAGAGTCACCATGTTATTTGGCCGATTACTCAATTTTCGATCAACGAATGGTGATAAAATCGGATACATTATTTTTGCTTCGATTCTAAGATTTTTCTAAGAAATTTTCGCAAAAATTGCAAGACTGCTGTTGTAGAACCGCGAGAACTCGAAGCGAGTGCACCTATTTTCATCTTATCCTTAAGGTTTTTTTTTATTGAATAGAGTCTTACTCTTACTAATGGTTTTCGTATGTGAGATGACTACTGAAGCTAAGATAAATGGGAATATCGTTACTCCAATTTTTTTTATTGAACGAAACTGTTCGTCAATTTGCAAATTGGTTTTGCATTCTGGTTTTCATGGTTCTCACATTCCCGTTTGGACTGTAGAATGCATTTTCTCGGTACATTCGTTTGGCAGGGCTTTCTAATGGACTCAAATTAGATTTTTTGACTTCGTGGAATGAAGTAAAGCGTTTTAAATCGATCCGGAATATTCAGTGAGACAGCTTTTAAACTTTCCCACTTCTACTATTCCAATAGTTTTCGGGTACACCCGCTACACATGACCGAGCGTTTCTGTGATGAAACATTAGGGAATCGTCAACCCGGAGCAGCCTCTGTGATCATAGTGCCACCCGTCATTCAGGCTAAGTGACAGCAAACTGTATCCAGCGATATTCAACTGAATCTTTTCGTAAAACACAAAAAAAACACTTAAATATTATCATTGCAGATTGTGGCTTATTGGCCGATCTGATTCGAGAGTCATTCGAACCGAACCTGTGCCAAATATTAGGTGAAACGCGAGAAAATTGGGTTAATTTTTTATAATATTCAGTAGAAGAAGTTTTGCGTTCAAGGAAAATATACTCGAACTTGTTTAACATTGGGAAGTTTTGTTCTATGAACAATGTTATGTTTTTCTTGCATTGGATTGCGGCAAGGATTTTTTCTTGCTTTCATAAGTCCCGAATTATTGATTGAAAGCGTGTAATGACACCAGTATTTAAAGAAAGCCCTTTGATTCAGTTAGTGTTTGCCAGACATCAGCGAAGAGACCATCACATATTCGGCAAAACTCCTCAAACCAAGTGTATCAGCAAAAATACATTTGAACTTGATTATTGGCCGCTATCGGAAGTAATTGATTCATCCATATCCGATAAAATAGAGCGGTAATGAGTTTTGTCGTTTAGGCCACTCATACCATTATATTTACGGAACCCATCAATTTGATCAAGCACCCAATAGTAGCTTTCAGCAGCCTAAACTTGTTGAAATCGGTTCAGCCATCTCCGATGAAAAATAAGCGGTAAAAAGCTTTGAGAGATACACTACATACATACACACACATACAGACACAGATATTTTACTATCTCGTTGAGCTGAGTCGAATAGTTCACTAGGGGTCTTCGGAGCTCCGATCAAAAGTTGGGTTTTCCAGCAATTCTATAGCCTAGAAGAGATAAAGGCAAAAGGGCTTTTCAAAGAGACACCCTACTGATGTAACTCGACCGAATGAAAAGCTAGGAAAGCGCCTTTATCGGCAGAGTTGCTCAAAATGAAATTTCCTACAACTGTTCAGTAAATGCAATCATTTTTAAATTCAATCTAGGAAGCTAGATTCCTGATTTCAATCCCAACAAAGGCCACCCTCGTGACCTTCTACATCAGAAGAAGCGCCATCCGATTACAAACAACTTTTGTGAAGACATGAGCCACCAAAAATAATATTGAATAGAGAAAATATTTTTGTTTTGTTTATGCAATAAACTTCATTCTGTAATATTTTTCTTCTTTTGACGAGTTCAGAACAGCCGAACTATCGAACATTCTCATTCTACTGATATATCAACACAAATGATGAAATGTTATTTTTACTGAAGAAATCAGCTACCGTGGTTTGAACAGCTGAGATCGGTAATCCAATTTAAATGTGTACCGTTTCGGATTACTGTGTTCACGAATGAGTCCTAAAATGTTTAAGCACAGGAAGATGAACTTTTTGTGAATAAATATTCCAAAGATGAATAAATAGATTGAGCTCTGGTTTCTTGATACATATCTTCTGTTCGTAATCCGTATTATTTCCCAAACTAAGAGTTGCAAGCCAAATTTGTTTCGAATTTTGATATTTTGTTTCGTTGTGAAGAATGAAAAAAAAAATTGAATCTTCGAATTCCCGGGTCCCCTGTAAAAGTCCGGACCCGAGAAGTGTTCCTTCCTCTCCCGCTCCCCTCTCGACAGCCCTGTGGATGCGGTACACTCTCCCAAACCTGAAGCGCATTTCCACTACCGATCAAACTTTGTTGATACTTCACCCTTACCAACATAGTAAAAGTAAAGTATTAGCATTGCAGCCAAAAGCCCTGATGATGGATACTAAACTATGACGGTAATCATCTCGAAATTGACTACTGCATTTTACGACATTACATTATATGATATTCATAAATACCAGTCTAAAAGTCGCGGTCTGTCTGATTTATCATCTACTTATAACCCATAATATCAGTCTACAAACCGTTTTAAAAACATGACGAATCAAAACTCAACCGTTTAGATTTGAATTATTTATCACACAGTTACGGCAAAAACGTAGCGTAGCATAGTGCGATAAAACGAGCTCCTACATAAATCATAAAAAGACAGTTTTGTTGAATTTGAAAGTATTAGCGTGCATAGGAACAATTGCTTTGTTATCTCTGAAATTTCACGTCATGAGCGCATCACCCGGGATCTGTGGTTTCGGGTATAAGCAGAACCTGTCAGATTAGAGCGAAATCACTTTACAGCTCAGCAACGCCCTTGGTACGGTATCACATTTAACATATCGTGTCAAACGTGAGGTGCTGCTACTTTCGCGCGCACGAGTTTAACACTTTACTCACCTACTTGTATATACGAGTTTCGATGTGGATTCGACTAAGGGCGCCATGCTCGCAGTGTGTCGCTTGTGGCTTGTTGGTAAAATGTGACAGATGAATATCTTGGTAATATTATGTCTTTGGTATGAGAAAGCTAGCGTGTATTCAAGCCCCATCTTTGAGAACTATTATGACTGGTAGAATCGTAACACTAACTATTCAATTTTCCCGCACACTTATGCAAAATCTGTGTTGTAGCCTGACTTTAAATTTCATGCATTATAACATGATGTGAATCTACATAGCATTAAGTGCACGCTTTGTTTAGCTTTGATTGTTGAAATCAAGAATATGACGGTAAATGGGATGAGTAACTGAGAACCTCTTATGGAACTACTGCCAGACTAATGAACTTAAAAAGACATATTCATTAACGAATTAGCATACAAGCGTATCTGTTCTGAAGAAATTCGTTCTTACAGTCCACGTCCAAGACGAGACGAACAGATGAACTCTATCGTGATGGTTATTTTATATATTCTTTAGCTAGTTAAGTGCAGCTAATCGAAGGAAACATCTAGTTACAATATTTGGAAAAGCAATCATTGATGAAATTCTGTAAAACCATTGTCTTCTGCAGGATATGGGTGTGTAGGGTTATTGTGTCAATAATTATCTCATAAGTAGAATCCCCGCGTTATTTGGCGTGTTACTTGACTCACAATCGGATACAATATCTTTGCTTCGGTTCGAATATGTAATATCACAGAAAAATTAGTTCTACAAACGTGCAATACTATCGCTATCCTATTTGTAAGAAAAATTGTTTAATTTCCCTCTGGTGAAAAACCTTGCATTTTTATTTATTTTCTTGGGAGTGACGAATACACCGGCTAGCTCTGAAATCAACCATCTATCTCTCCAGTAGGCACGAAACCATTTCATCTTTTATATCAAAATATATAGTTCTGGAACCGGAAATTGGACCCGGATGAAATTAAACAGCAACCTATAAGACTGTAGGAACTTTAATTTGAGCCTGTTTGTGGAAATCGATCAAATCATCTCTGTGAAAATTGAGTGAGTCTCGTTTTAAACTTTTTCACTACTACTTCTGGTACTTCTGGAACCAGTATAGCCGAAGGCGGTTCGTTTAGTAAGTAACTAATATCGCCTACAAATTGAATCAGTTTTAAGCCAAATCTAGAAGAATTTTATCTTTCGTCGTTCTAAATGACGGTGTGAAATTCAATAGCAACCTACAGGACTACAAGATTTTTTTTTTATGAGTGACATTATTTGACACACATCCACATAAATTGCTCAGCTCGATGAGCTGTGTCGAATTATATAGAACACTTAGCCCTTCGGGTCAATTTCCACTGGTCAATTTTTCAAGTATAAACTTTCTTTATGAGAAAGGCAATAAGTGCACTTTTATTGAAAAGCATCTTTATCATGATCTTGTAATAACATTAACAAGTAAGTACAAATTGAATAAAAGGATTAGAAATTTACAAAATTTTTACTGGAAAAATATAAATTTTAATGTGGCAACCCTGCACGCTATACGAAAATGAACAAAACACGCTGTGAATAGTTTTAACATTGTTGTCATTCACCTCTTCGGGCCAGAAAACTTTTCTGACCCTGTGTGCAAGGTTGGGAATCGAACCCAGGTGGACAGCGTGAAAGGCATCGACTTTTCCATCACGCTATACCCGTTCCCCTGAATCATGATTTTGAATATGAATGTTTTGACACTCATCGCCCTATAATTTCGCAACCGGAAGTAGGATCAGGATGAAATTGCACAGTATATTTAAAGACAATGAGAGCCTTAATTTGAATCATACATCGTGAAAAACGGCTAAACCGTTGCTGAGAAATCGACGGGAGTTCCGTTTTTTGAGATTTTCTTCACTATTACTGGTGCTTTCGGAAGCGGAAACCGGGGACTTGTAGTCCCAAAGTAGTTTTATATAATCACTAACTAATAAGATCTGTCAACTAGATCAATTTAGCAGTAAGTTTTATAATAATGTGCACCTCATTTCGCCATCGCTTGTGAAAATATACTCATGAAATTGAAAACCAATCGCACTGTAATACCGGAACCGAAAGTCGGATCCAGATCAACTTTTCGATGAAATTTTAAAAAATTCTAAGACCTTTTATTTGCTTCTTAGTTTATGGAAATTGGTCAAGAAATTTCCGAGAAAATTGATTGCATATTTTTTCATAAATTTTCACATATTTCCTTGTAATTCCGGAACCGGAAGTGGGATCCAAATAAAACTCAGAAAAATTGTATAAGACTAAAAGACCTTTCATTTAAATCTAAGTTTGTGAAAATCGGTTCAGCTATCTTTGAGAAACGTGTGTGAATATTTTTTTTCCTCATTTTGGTGCATATCACTCTGTAATTTCGGAACCGGAAGTCGGATCCATATGAAAATCATTCTCAGGAATTAATTAGATCTAAGAATCCGATAATGGATATCTAGATTTCGTTTCCGTACCTATTCAGTGAAATTAATTCGAGATTGTAGCAGATCTACCACAAGTATAACTCTGAAGAGATCTCGGTGAATGGGAATTTGTGACAATTATTTGAAAATAAGTAACTGTACTTGAAGAATAATTAGATCTAGAAGTTCTTTGAATAGAATAGTTTTAAAAATTGTTCTTACATATATTTAAAAATGACACTCATATTGGATGGCACTCGAATAATAATAATAATAGTAATAATAATAATAATAATAATAATAATAATAATAATAATAATAATAATAATAATAATAATAATAATAATATTAATAATAATAATAATTATAATAATAATAATAATAATAATAATAATAATAATAATAATAATAATAATAATAATAAAAATAATAATAATAATAATAATAATAATAATAATAATAATAATAATAATAATAATAATAATAATAATAATAATAATAATAATAATAATAATAATAATAATAATAATAATGATAATAATAATAATAATTATAATAATAATAATAATAATAATAATAATAATAATAATAATAATAATAATAATAATAATAATAATAATAATAATAATAATAATAATAATAATAATAATAATAATAATAATAATAATAATAATAATAATAATAATAATAATAATAATAATAATAATAATAATAATAATAATAATAATAATAATAATAATAATAATAATAATAATAATAATAATAATAATAATAATAATAATATTAATAATAATAATATTAATAATAATAATAATAATAATAATAATAATAATAATAATAATAATAATAATAATAATAATAATAATAATAATAATAATAATAATAATAATAATAATAATAATAATAATAATAATAATAATAATAATAATAATAATAATAATAATAATAATAATAATAATAATAATAATAATAATAATAATAATAATAATAATAATAATAATAATAATAATAATAATAATAATAATAATAATAATAATAATAATAATAATAATAATAATAATAATAATAATAATAATAATAATAATAATAATAATAATAATAATAATAATAATAATAATAATAATAATAATAATAATAATAATAATAATAATAATAATAATAATAATAATAATAATAATAATAATAATAATAATAATAATAATAATAATAATAATAATAATAATAATAATAATAATACTAATAATAATAATAATAATAATACTAATAATAATAATAATATTAATAATAATAATAATAATAATTATACTAATAATAATAATGATAACATTGCAACGTAACGAAACTCTTTTATTTTGTTTACGGGTTGACTGGAGACCAAAAATTCGGGGCATTAGCATGAAGTTTTATAGTCAGTTTATCTTATTGAACCATGCAATGATTCTGTAGCTCATTAAAGTCGATCAAAGAGAAATTCGAAGGTGAATTCAATATTGTATACTAGATGAATTTTGTAATGTACTTCGAAATTATTTTTTCTGGTTCCGTTAGTTGAGTTCGATCTTACTTGGTCTAGTGTCCGTTTTATTATATTTGCGTGATTTAAGTACAAGAAGGTAATTTTTTTATTTCGAAAAATGAATTCTTAACATAATTTTGTGAATTCTTGTTAGACAGCAACGCTCACCTAACGGGCGTATTTTGGACGAGCTAAAAACTTCGTTCGCGATAACGTCCACACACAGACGGATAGGTACGGATGATTTCGGAAATCACCTTACGTATCGATACAATCTACCAAGCGTTCTCTTATGGTTTAAATAAGCGAGGGCGCATGGTAGTTTACAGATTGTTCATTTTTATAAATTACCCCACGTTTCATTATCAGTATGTATTCAACATGATTCAATTTAAATTCTTTCATCATTCAACAGACAAACTAAAGTCGAAATTCATAAACAAAGAAAGATGTTTAAAAACAGTTTGGCAGAAATTATTTTCATTGTTGGTATCCGTTTTCCGCTTATCGCGTATCACGCAAGGAAAAATATGCCTAGTACGCTTTACTTTGATGCGTGTTCTGCCCAAATCTCGCTGCCGCTTGTTTCTAACTATAGAGCAATTCCAGGATTGAGAAGACGAAAAAGTGACAAAATCAGAATCGACCTTCTCCGAATTGGATGAAACTTTGCACATGGCTTCAGTATGGCAAACCATAACTTTTTAACCGATGAAGAGGTCAACCCGACTCACGACTGATTTTTGAAAAGGGCGTATGTATTTTTACATTTCACAAAAACTGCTTTTTTCAGATCGTTGTAACTCGGAAACCGTTAATTGAACAAAAATGGCGTTCAGAAAGAAGTTGTAGGGCATCGATTCAGCACTCAAAAAAAATATACACTGAAAAATTTTTTTCATTTTTTTCTCAATAATTACAAAATAATCCGAAGAAGTTAAATA